>NW_007253575.1:107711-141727 GCF_000164805.1 Carlito syrichta | reverse complement strand
CAAGCATAAACAAATTCCATAAGATTGAAATTCTGCCATGCCCCTTCTCAGACCACAGTGAAATAAAAATAAATATCAACACCAACACAGTTCCCCCAAAACTCACAAAGACATGAACACTAAGTACCATAATTCTAAACAACCCCTGGGTCAACACGGAAATCAAAACAGAGATTAAAAGATACCTGGAAACAAATGAAAGCAAAGAAGCACCTTAACAAAATCTACAGGATGCCATGAAAGTAGTAATAAGAGGGGAATTGATATCTTTACAAACACACATTAATAAAATGGAAAGATCAAAAGTTAACAGCCTAACAAATCACCTAAGGCATCTGGAAAAGCAAGACCACCAAAACCCTATCTTCACCAGAAGAATCCAGATCACCAAAATAAAAGCCCAAATTTAGGACATAGAAGACAAAAATATAATACAAAAAAAAAATCAATGAAACCAAAAACTGGTTTTTTGAAAGGATAAACAAGATTGATGGACCCCTAACTAGACTAACCAAGAAAAAGAGAGAAAAAGTTCAAATAAACACAATCGGAAATGCGAAAGATGAAGTCACAACTGACCCTGAAGAATTACAAAAGATGATCAGAGACTACTATGTATACCTGTATGGAAACAAAATGAAATGGAGGACTTTCTTATATCACACAACCTCCCCAGGTTGAAACAAGAAGAAATTGAGATCCTAAATAGACCAATAACAACCCAGGAAATCAACTATGTCGTAAGAAGCCTACCTACAAAAAAAGCCCTGGACCAAATGGCTTTCCAACAGAATTCTACAAAACATACAAGGAGGAGCTGATACCAATCCTATTGAAAGTATTCCAAGCAATCGAGAAAGATGGAAATCTCTCCAAATCATTTTATGAAGCTAACATCACATCGATACCCAAACCGGGTAAAGATCCAACAAAGAAATAGAATTTTCTTTTTTTAAAAAATATGTTAAAATAAGATATGTTTAAATATTTGATATGTTGCCCAGGCAAGTCTCAAACAAACTCCTGCCCAAGTGATCCTCCTACCTTGGCCTCCCTAAAAGCAGGGATTAGAGACGTGAGCCACCACACCTGGCCCTGCTTATTATTATTATTTTTTTAAACTTTGTTTTCTATGTACCAGTGTCAGAGACAGCTAGTTGTGACCCAATATCCTTACTCCTCTTCTTTTGTAGTAAGAGGATTTTTTTGCTGTACCTATGGCTGCCCAGTTAAAGCTACAGTTCCTGTAATCCTCTCTTGTAGTTGAGTATGGTCATTGTGACTAGATTTGGCCAACAGGAGGTGGGCAGATGTGATGTGGTAACATCTGGATCATGCTCTTAAAGTCTAGGCATGTACCTTTCTCTTCCTCTTTCCACATTCCTGCTGGCTGAAATGCAGTCATGGTAGCAGAGTTAGGATCAGCCAATGTAGCCCATAGGATGGAAGTTATACATTGAGGGAAGGACAACATGGTAGAAGATGCCTGCATTACTATGAGAGAGAAGTGGACTGCCATCTTGTTTGGGCTCCTATATTGTTGAGTCTATTTGGGGCCTGACATTAATAACTATAGGAAGTCCTCAACATACAAACAAGTTTGGTTCTGAGAGTGCGTTCATAAGTCCATTTGTTGTAAGTATAACAAAATTAGCACAATCTGCTATATAGTACTGTATGTATTTAACAGGCTATACTGACACCTAATGAAGAGAAATAATACATTAAAAAGCATGTGTACATTCTTAAAGTTCATAACATGAAGGTTCATATGTAGGGGACTTACTGTACTATATAGTATTCATAGGCAGATTTTCCATAAAAGCTAATGGTGCTCAAGATCAGAATTTCTCACTTTCCCAGATCCCTTTCAAGGCCCCAGGAGGAGCCCTAGCAATTTTGTACTTGTATTTTTGTATTTCTTTTTAAGAAAGTCAGATAAGCTTCAGGAACCCCCAAAATAAGTCCTATCCCTCTCAGTACCTAAGGTGGGAACTGGTAACTGTCTACCAAAATCCATCCTTCCCTTCTTTGGACCTCAGTTAAGCTACATGTCCCAGCCTATCTTCCAGTTTGCCCTGCAAGAGGCAATGATGTATGCTGCCTCTAGGCCTGACTCATGAAAACCTCTTCCGGGTTCCTCCATGCCTTCCCCACTCTGGCTGCCCGGAAAAGGGACAATGAGCACCATGGAAGACATGGGGTGACAGGGCATCTGTCAACCAGGGCCATTGATGAATACATGGGATGAGCCATTCACCGACATGAACAGCTTGAGATTGTTACACCAAGAAGTCCTGAATTTGTTGACTCTAAGCCACTGACTTTTGGGGGTTATACTAGTCTCTACAGATCAACTTACCCTAACTAATACAGTACCTACCACTAATTGACCTCCACCTTACAGCACTCTAAATCTCATTGCAGCACAATGAAACTGACCAGGTAACTTACCAGTTCCAACAATTTCCTTTGAAAAATCTTCTAGGGGTTGCTGGCTTCTAATCTGTTTTCTTGCTAGATCTGCCATATAGCTGTTAACATTTACTGTCAACTTAAGAAATTTCTTTTGCTTCTCTCCTGTGTTGTAGCCTCTGTGTTCTAGATCCTTTGTTCTCATTTTTCCTTATTTATTCCTTTGTTTTGCTGTAACACAT
This sequence comes from Carlito syrichta, assembly GCF_000164805.1. NCBI lineage: Eukaryota > Metazoa > Chordata > Mammalia > Primates > Tarsiidae > Carlito > Carlito syrichta. Next base: position 139,070 of record NW_007253575.1, on the reverse strand, counting down.
CTTCTAGTAGCCGTCTAAGAAAGAGTATAGGAGAGGCAAAGTTGTAGAAATTTTTTATATCTAACATTACTCTTATCTGATTTATATCCTTATTTTCTATATAATATATACTCTTAATTTATAGTTTGATCGAGTATAGCATTCTAAGTTGGAAAGTTTTTCCCTCAGAATTTTTAAGGCACTGATTGCTCCAGTGCTCCAAGTTGCAACAGATGTTTGATGCAATTCTGATTTTTTTCTTAGTACGTGATCTTATTTTCCCTCTGAGAAATTTTAAATACTTCCTCTGTTCCCAGTGTTTTCTTATATTTAAATGATAAGCCTTGGTGTGGGATTTTTTTCCTACGTCCAAATAGGCACGCAGTGGTCTCTTCTAGTTTAGAAACTTGGGTCCTTCAGTTCTGGAAGTTTTTCCTTTTTTTTTTTGACAATTTTCTCCCCACCATTTTTCTCTTCTTATTTTATGTAAGTCCATATTATTGAGATGTTGGACCTTCTAAAATGATCTCCTAATTTTTTTCTAAAAGATTTTGTCAATGTTAACTTCTCTTTTAGTTAAATGCTTATTTACCTGATCATATTTTAATTTCCAAAAGTTTTTTCTTTTCTTTGACTCAATCAACCAATCAATTTTACTTTCCCTAGGTGTTATATTCTTGTCTCTATGAAAATAAAATGTTAGATTAAAAATATTTTTTGCTTATTGCATTATCTCTTTACCTCTGAGTTTCTTCTTTTTTTATTTTTTAAATCTATTTTGGCCTTTCTTTGAATCTCAGATATCTGGAGATTCTTCACTAACTGTTTATATTGAAAAGAGATAGACATTCAGACTATTTGGAACTTCTGAAAGGTTTGTTGACTTCCTTAAGCCAATTTCATTGTAGATCCCCAAATGTCAGTATCTCTATACATTTTTTAATGGACCAGTTCCCCTATAGAGAAATTCTCCAATCTCTTGCCTTGGGGCGGAATACTGGCTGCTTAGAGGGAAAAGGGCCTGTAGTGGACATGGAGACCCACCTTCACAAAAGCATGTCTTAGGGCAGCTTCTGGGAGTGCTGCTAGAGACTGGCCTTCATGGATAGTCCCAGCTGCAGGAAGTCACCTTGCCCAAGGTCATGTCTTTCCAGAGGTGGCCCACATGCAGTGATTGATTGAGGTGGAAATATGAAGGCCTGGCATTTTTGGTCTAATATGGGATGTAACTCTATAACTCTATTTCTTTCTCTTTCCAATTCCCCTTCCCTCCCACAGATGTTGATTCCAAAAGCACTTCCTAATAAAACTCCTGAGCAGTCCTCTGTCTCAGTTTGCTTTCTAGGTAACCCAACTTGCAACAGTTTCTTAAGGAGCATTCCATAAAAGCAGGCGATAAGATGGGGTTTTGGAACAGGATCATTCATGGGCAGTTCAGTAGGTCAGAAGTCTGACACAGGTCTTAAAAACCAAGGTATTGGCAGGACTGTATTCCTTTCGGGAGGCTCTAGAGAAGAACATCTTCTTTGTTTTTGCTAGTTCTTTTTCTTTGTTTGTTTGTTTTTGAGTTGGAGTCTCACTGTCGCCCAGGCTGGAGTGTAGTGGCACACTCATGTCCACCCCAGTGTCAACCTGCTCGGCTATGGCAATCCTTCCGCCTCAGCCTTCCACCAGCTGGAACTACAGGTGCGCGCTACCATGCTTGGCTAATTTTTTATTTATTGTAGAGACAAGGTCTCGCCAAGTTGCCCAGGCTAAACTCGAACCTGTGGACTCAGGCAGTCCACTAGTCACGGCCTCCCAAAGTGCTGGGATTACAGGCTGAGCCACTGAGTCTGGCCTGCTTTTGCTAGTTCTTAGTAGCTGGCTGTATTCCTTGGCTCATGGCCCCTTCCTGCATCTTCAAAGTCAGCAGTGGTAGGTGGAGTCCTTCTTATGCTGCCATCTCTTAGTTCTCCGCAACCAGGAAAGAGTCTTTGCTTTTAAAGACTTATGAGATTAGATTGGGCCCATGCAGATAATCCAGGATAATCTTCCTTTTTTTAGGTTCTTAACCTTAATCACACCTGCAAAGACCTTTTTGGCATGTAAGGTCCATATTCATGGGTTCTGAGGATTAGGGCATGGCCATCTTTGGTGATCATTGGTTTGCTTCCACAGGTAAATATTGTTGAGTTTTGTGAAATGCTAGAGGAAAATCACAACAGGCTGAGAATTGTTAACAGCCACTTCAAAGAAAGTGTTAAATCCCACTTGACAGCATGTAAGAGGTTCTCTTGTCCTACGGAGGAAGGCAGAGAAAGCAGCCCAGGCCTCGGCCTTCATGATCAGAGTGGTCGATCTCTGAAGAAGGTTAAGTGTCCCTGTCCCTCAAAGAAGCAGGTCTTCTATGCCAGAGTCAGGGCCTTGCTGGAAAAGGATAGAATCCTGACACATGGATATCTGGGTGGATATCTCCCAAATCTCAGATTTCCCCGAATTCTTTGAGCCTGCAGAAGTTGGCTAGTCCTCCCTATTAAGAGCTGGCACTACTTCCACCCGCTTGCTTGAAGACAATACAGAGGCCTCTCCCTGCAGGACAAAATGTGTTTCCCTTTCCTCAGTATCTGTTCTGTCTCCTGTTGGTCACAAAGTATATAACTAGGGTTAAGTCACAACACAACTCAGCCAGGAACATGCTTGACTTGATAAGGGAGAAAGAGGACCGTCTCCTCAAATCTACCAACATGTACCGGCAAGAGCTGAAAGAGTTCACTGAACTGGATTCTGAGACTTCTTGATCGTGGATGCCAGAATATAAGATCATATGGGGGTAGGGGGAGTGCATTGATTTGGACATGTTCACAGGACACATGATTTAATCAGATGTTATGAACTCAAAACAAGGATGTCTCTTAAAACCATGCCCACCTAAGTGAGACCAAAATGCCAGAGTGGCCAAAACAAATGGTGAAGAGAGGAATTAAGAGACTCAGGGACATAGCCATGCTGAAGGCCATGTTGGTCAGAAAACCCACTAGATGAACTTACACAATTTAAGGAATGCACTGTTGAGAGAGGCACCAACATCACTAAGTTTGGTTATGGCGCTCCTCTGTGGACTATAGCTAATGGTAGAAGGAGCCATTATAGAATTAAGCTCACTAGTAGTAGAAGGGATAGGAGTCAACACAGTAGAGGCCAGGTGGCAGTACTTAACCTTCAGAAGCTATTTACAGATGTAATAATTGTAATGCATGGCAGGATCCATTATTATGGATGCAATTATTGTAGTGAGCTGCAAGTGCAAAGTGATGGCCAAGAGGACCTGACTCACAGAGAATTGCAGAGATGATGACTGGAACATGAAATGTATGGGCAGCAAACAAGGAACTACTCAAGTTGTACCGGCAGAAGAAATCAAGAACAGATGGCAAGAACAGAATAGAGAACCCAGAAATAATAAGCTCATGCACCTACAGCCAACTGATTTCCAACAAGGGGCCAAGAGCACACGCTGGGGAAAAGATAGTTTTTTGTGTTTTTTTTTTGAGTTGGAGTCTCACTCTATCGCCCAGGCTGGAGTGCAGTGGCACATTCACGGCCACCCTGGCATTGACCTGCTGTGCTCAGGTCATCCTTCCGCCTCAGCTTTCCAAGTAGCTGGAACAGCAGGTGTGCACTACCATGCTCGGCTTTTTTTTTTTTTTTTTAATTGTAGAGACGAGGGCTCGCCAAGTTGCCCGGGCTGGTCTCGAATCCGCGGGTTCAGGCAATCCACTTGCCTTGACCTCCCAAAGTGCTGGGGTTACAGGCTGAGCCACTGAGTCCAGCTGACAGTCCTTTCATTAAATGATTCTGGGAAAATTGGGGACACATGCAGAAGAATGAGTCTAAACTTTTACCTTTCACTATAAACTCAAATGTATTAAAGGCTTAAATGTGCGATCTAATACCTTGAAATGACTAGAAAAAGATCAGAGGGAAACATTTTACAACAGTAAGCTTGGCAAGATTTTTAAAATAAGCCTCAAAAGCACAGGCAACAAGCACAGAAATAGAAAAACTGGACTATCTCAAACTAAACAACTTTTGCAGAACAAAAACAAACCAAAACAAGAAAATTAATAGAGCAAAGAGATAACCTACAGAATGGGAGAAAAGATTTGCAAACTATACCCCTGACAAAGGGTTAATATAACAAATACTATGGAACTTAAATAACTCAACAGCAAAAAATCAAATAACCCAGTTTAAAAATGGGCAAAAGACCTTGGTAGAGACTTCTCAAAAGAAGATATTCAAATGGCCAATGGATAGATGAAAAAATGCAAATGGATACATCATGAAAATGCAAATCAAAACCACAGTGAGATACTACTTCACTCTAGTTAGAATGACTATTATCAAAAAGTCAAAGGAAAACAAGTGTTGGTGAGATTGTGGAGAAAAAGGGCCACTTATACACTGTTGGTAGGATTGTATACTAGAACAACCACTATGGAAAACTGTGTAGAGACTTCTTAAAAAAAAAATAGAACAATCATATGATTCAACAATTCTGCTACTTGGGTATATAACCAAAGAAAAGGAAATCAGTATGTCAGAGAGTTATCTGCACTTCCATGCTTATTAGAGCACTATTCATTATAGCTAAGATATAGAATCAATGCAAATGTCTAAATTGATAAATTAATAAAGAAAATGTGGTACATATGCACAATGAAATACTATTTAGTCATAAAAAAGAATGAAATTCTGTCATTTGCGACATGGATGGACTTGGAGACATCATGCTACATGAGATAAGCCAGGCACAGAATGAAAAATACCACATATGATCTCCACTCATATGTGAAATCTAAAAAAAAAAAAGTTAACATCATAGAAATAGAGAGTAGAAAAGTGGTTACCAGAGACTCGGGAGGAGCGGGGAGAGGAGAAGATGGCAAGAGGTTGGTCAAGGGGTACAAAGGTACAATTAGATCAGATGAATACATTCTGGTGTACTGCATAGTAGGGTGATGATGGTATATAACAAAATAACTAGAAGAGAAGCTTCTGAATATCTGCACTGGTCGGGCATGGTGGCTCATGCCTGTAATCCCAGAACTTTGGAAGGTTGAGGTGAGAGGATTGCCTGAGCCCCTGAGTTCAAGACCAGCCTGGGCAACATGGTGAGATTTCCTCTCTACAAAGTTAGCTGGGTGTGGTAGCATGCGCCTGCAGTCCTAGCTACTTAGAAGGATGAGGTAGAAATATCACCTGAGCCCAGCAGGTTGAGGCTGTGGTAGGTTGAGGCAGGTCGAGGCTTGGGTGGCAGAGTGAGACTCTGTCTCAAAAAAAATGCATATATATATCTATCCATCTATATCTATTTATCTTTATCTATATCTATATCTATAGTTTGGTTGTGGGTCTCCTCTGTAGACCAGAGCTAATGGTAAGAGGAGCCATTATAGAATTAGGCTCACTAGTAGTAGAAGGATAGGATATATATATATATATATATATATATCTGAACCACAAAGAAATGTGATAAATGCATGAGGTGACAGTCATGCTAAATACCCTGAATTGATCATTATACAATGCATGTATGTGTTGAAACATCAAATTGTACTCCATAAATATATATAATTATAATGTCTCAAAGTAATAAAAACAATTGTTATTAGAAAGGATAATTTCTATAAAGGAAAAGAATAAAAAAGAATACGTATTGAAAACCCTAAGGGCAATCACCCAATAAAAAATCATGATCCCTGTCTGTTTGCTGAACTGAGACATCTTTCTGATCCAGAATCGTTGAAGGAGAAGCAAGTTCCCCAGGAAAAATGATCCTGTAACATTTCTAGGAATTCATGGTAATGATTCCACCAGTCCTTCCCCAAAGGCATCCACAACCATTCTTTCTGGTCATTGTGCTCTGGGGAAAGAAGAGTACCCAAAGAGTTTGAGGACATTTGGGCATAGAGTTTGAATTGACACAGACACTCAGAGACTGAAGCATTATGATAGCCCCCCAGTTAGAGTAGGGGCATAGGAGGATCAGGTAACAAATGAAGTCCTGGCCAAGGTCCAGCTTTCAGGGGTTCCTCAGGGGTCTTGTGAACCCACTTGTGGTCATTTCCCCAGTCCCAAAATATATAATTAGGATGACTGTGGTTCTTCATAAGATGGAAGTGGTACATCCAGAAGTGAACACAAGTAGGACCAGAGGGCCAAGGAGCCTGCACAAGCAGGTAGCTCAGACCCCACATCTTCTACCATTTTTTCACTAGTGTCCCCCCTCAGCTCACACCGATGGTCACATGGGAGAATCCCTTAGGACTGAGTGATGGAGGAGAAGTGCATTCTTGGATTGCCTTACTCAGGGGTGGTGGTGACCTTGAAAGACAGAGGCAAAGGAAAATCCTCTTGTGGATGGAGCTTCAGTGGTACATCTGGTCATCCACTCTGTGTGGAAAGAGAAGTAGCTCTAGGATGTATACACATTCATGGACAGCAGCAAATAATCAGAGACCTAGAAAAAGAAAGATCGGAATGTTGATAACAAGGATGTCTGGGGTAGTGGCATGTGTGGGGACATATAAGAATGGGCAAGAAGTATAAATATCTTTCTATCATATGTTGACGCACACCAGAGAGCATCTACAATGGGAGAGACACTAAGACACTACCGAGTAGACAAAATGTCTCAGCCAGTTGATGTCAATTAGCTTCTGTCATCAGCCACCACAGTGCTGGTATGACAATAAGAATGGGGTAGCCTGCTGGGTGCCATGGCTCATACCTGTAGTCCCAGTATTTTAGGAGGCCAAGGCAGGAGAATCTCTTGAGCTCAGGAATTTGAGACCAGCCTAAGCAACATTTTGAGACCTCATCTCTAAAAAGAATTAAAAAAATTAGCTGGGCATGGTGGCATGTACCTGTAGTCCCACCCCAGGAGGCTGAGTGGCAGAGACTGAAGCGAATCTGGACTCAGAAAAAATCTGAACTCCCACTTTCCAAGGCTGATTTAGCTACTACTGCCACCAAATGTCCAATGGGCCAGTAAGAGAGACCAGTACTGAGTGACCAACATAGCACCATTTATTGAGGTAGCAAATTGTTTGTGTTGGGTCCCTTCCACCCTAGAAGGACCAGCAAATTTGTTCTGATATGAATTGACAAATATTCTGAGTTTAGATTTGCCTTTCTTGCCAACGCCTCCATGCAATGGTATACATGTGATGCCAAGCACTATCTTGTCAGACCAGGATGTCAACTTTACAAAAGGAAGATACAGGAGAAAGTCCATGACCATGGAGTACCTACTCATCATACTGTATCATCTAGAACCAGTTGGGATGGCCTATAGAATGAAGAGCTGAAGCTCCTGCCAGGAGGTGACACTTCTGAAGATGAGGTGTAATCTCTGGGATTCAAAGTACACCTTGAATGAATGGCTTTTATATAGTACCATATCCCAGACTGGAAGAATTTGTGGGTCCAGGGACCAAGGAGGGATACAGAAGGAGCAGGGAGCCATGCAGACCTTTAGGGAAAGAGCCATGCAGATCTTTGGTGGGGGAACGGCAGGACAAAGGCCCTGAGGTGGGTGAACACTTGGTCCACACAGCTGGCTTGATGTGAATGATTGCCAGAGCAGTGAGGAGTGGGGCTTGTACTTTTTATTTTATTCTGTTTGAGAGGGGAGCCTCTTTTTTGCTGTAACAAATGATCATGAACAGGGTAGCTTAAAATAACAGAAATATGCCATTTCTGTTTCTGAGAGTCAGGAGTCTGTCATGTTTCACTGGGTTCTCTGCCTAGAATCTCATCAGGCTGAAATCAAGGTGTCAGCCAGGATTGCAGTATCATCTGAGGCTCGAGATCCTTTTCCAGGCTCAAGGGTGGTTGGCACAATTGTGTCCCTGCGGTTACAGGACTGAAATCACTGTTTTCTTGCTGGCCCCGAGAAACCTGCAGTCTGACTCGGGCCGACTTCTCCACTCCTGCCTTGTACTTAGGACCCCTTCTTTCTTCCTGCCAAGGAACACGGTCACAGGATGCCTTAGAATGGAAGATGCCGCAGAATGGAAGGCAGGAGGAGTCTGAAAAGCATGGCAGAGATCCGCCTGTGAAGATCCTCTGTCTGTCTCTGAGACTGGTCACCATCCCATGAGGGGGAGATAGAGAAAGGGGGTGGGGCAAGGACGTCTGTGTGACTCCGCGTGGGAAGGGCAAACGTGGAACTTGGTGCAAACATACTTTGCCTGTGCCCACACAAAGTAGACTCTCCAGGAAGGCCAGTGACTGTCCTTGATTCCGTGACATCCAATGAGGCCTCGTCCGGGTGCTGGGTGACTAAAACCTTCCCTTGAGGAATTCACAGATCTGTGGAATGTGACTTTCATCTTTGTAAACGGGATGATGACAATAATACCTACCTCAGAGAATTGGTAGAAGGGTGGCATGAATGACATGAATTACTATTTGTAAAGTGTTCAGAACAGAGCCTGGCATATAGTACATTCTAATACTGTTTGGTACGGACAAAAGGTGAAGCCTGATGTCTTAAGTGGTGTCACTTGGTCTTATGAAGTTCTTTCTCGATCCTTGGAACTATCTTGTGTTGGCTATGAGTGGACTGAGGAGCTGAGGACAGAGGGTTGCACTTTTAGTATGAATGAGAGAAAGAGGGATCCCAGGTGAGCCTTTGTGGGGATGCACTGGTGGTTGCCTCAAGCTTGTCCCTGAGCCAGGCTGACAGGTCGGTCTGCATGTGACCTCCAGACTCCACTTCGGACTACAGAATCCTAGTTTCTGCAGACAGGAACTGGAAATGAGCTTTTAAAAGGTTCTCAGTGAGCCAGGCGTGGTGCATGCCTATAGTTTCAGCTTCTCAGGAGGTTGAGGTGAGAGGATCGCTTGAGCCCAGGAATTTGAGACTGCAGTGAGATGTGCTTGTGAATAGCCACTGCCCTCCAGCCTAGGCAACATAGTAAGACCCCATTTCAAATTTTAAAAAGTCCCAGGAGATTTTGATGTATAGCTAGCTATGAACCCCTTTGATATATTGGTTTGCCTTTTCTGCCTGTATTTTATTTTTATTTTTGTCTGTGGAGAGCGAGTGTGTGTATGTGTAGGGGTAATCCTTTGTCCTCTACCTGCTTTGGCAGAGTTATTGTAACAGCTGGTGTGGATGGGGTACTTTTGTATCAAAGCTCTTTCCATTGACAGGTGGGTGAATAAAGCTCATTATTCATTCCTGTGTGTCACTGTCAAGAAGTAGAGAGCTTCCCTCCTCTCTCTCTCTGTCTCTCTGTCTCACTCTCCTCTCTCTTTCTCTATCTCTCTGTCTCTCTTCTATGTCTCTCTCTCTCCTCTCTGCTCTCTGTCTCTGCTCTCTGTCTCTATCTCTCTGTCTCTCCTCTCTTTCTCTCTCTCCTCTATGTCTCTCTCTGCTCTGTCTCCTCTCTCTCTCTTTCCCTCTCTCCCCACCCCATGCAGTAGATATTTGAGAATGTAGTTATGACAATGTCATGGCCTTTCTGACCATTTCCTACATCCCTTTCTGAGTCAGGTAGAAATATTTGAGGACCAGTGGGACTGACAATACTGTTCTAGGAGGTGAGAGAGGGATGCAGAAAGGCAAAGCTGGCTTAGTGAGAACAGGAGAGCTTCTGAGAAGTGGAGGAAGAGAAGCTGGTCAGAGCCTTCTGGCCTCCCAGCGCTGCCAGGGGACACTCAAATGGGATACCTTAGAATCACATCTCTGCTGGGCTCTGCTGCTAATACCACCTCTGCCCCACCTGCATCGCACATAGCTCAGAACTGAGCTGTCTTTCTGACCCTCCCGGATTGTTTTGTTATTGTGAATGGGCTGATTTCCAGTTACGTAATCTCCTCTCTTAGCTGAAATCTCATTATTCCACTGTGCTGTGCACATCAGGCCCAGGTTCATGTGGAGCCACCTGAGAGAAGTGGGAACTTGCCGTTTCTCATCATTTTCACCCAGCTAGGGAAGTGGAGGGAGAAGGCTATGCCCAAGCCAATTGGGCCCTTTGGGCGTTGTGTCACATTCCAGGAGACCCCGAGGGGAGCGGCCTCGGTGTTCCAGAGGGCGTGCTGGCCAAGGCTGTGTCTTTTCCTCCCTTGGCAGTCTTGGGTAAGTAAGTTCTCTTTCAAACTCAGAGGATTTGGGAGGTGCATTTTTATATGGGGTGGGGGGAGTTCCTAAACTGACTTGAGATTTCTTCTGCACAAACAAATAAGCAAACAAACAAAAACAAAGAGAGACTTTCCTTCCAGGTCTGGTGTCTGCTAAGTTTTAGGGCTCCAGTGAGCTCTGAACAAGGCTAATGAGATAACCAGTGTGACGGCCTTTGATCAAAATATGAAAACTGGGACTCCCAGGCCTAGGGTCCAGCGGGAAGCAGGAACTTTGGTGAGGTGCCAAGGCCTGGAGCCCTCTGAGGTGATTGGTGTGGTGTGGGTGTGGAGAGCAGCGGCTTTGGGGTCAGGAGGACTGGTTTGATTCTGTTCTGCCACTTACCAACCAGATAATCTTCAACAAATCTCTGTGTCAGTCAGGGTCCAGTCAGAAAACAGAAACAGACTTGAGGTCTTTCCCAGGCAGTGGAAGAGTTGAAGAGATCAATAGAGGCAGGAGCCCAGCACAGCGGGTAGCAGCAGCCCTCTCTGAGGCTGGAAGGACTGTGGGGGTTGGGGAGGAAGCCAGGGCTCTTCAGTGGACCATGGTTAGGGGAATATCAGGGAGGAGCTGGGATCATGGGAGAACAGGGCTGTGGCTGGGAGACAGCATTTGAGGTAGAGAGAGATGACAAGAAATATCCTGGTATCTTCCAGTCTTCCCCCATGCTCCTTTGGCTGAACTTGTCCAAGCGCAAAGGAGCCTGGGAAGCGATCTTCTGGGGAGCCAAACAGAGCAGGGAAGGGGCAGAGAATGGATCCATGAGCAAACGCGCACGGTCTGCACATGACTCATGTCTTTGAATAACTGGCGTCTAACATTCGTCACTGCCACCATCCCTGGGAGCCGAGGCCTGGGAAGGTCAGGGGCTGGACTGGCAGCGAACACTTTCAGTTGTCTAGCTGAGGGGGGTGGAGGGAGTGCGGTGTTTCCCCACACAGGTGCCTCCTGCGAATAGCATGACAACCCTTTGTGATAACTTCGACGGGGCAGATAAACAGAACACTGTGCACATCCAGTTTGCTGCTTTGCTTCTTTCCTCTGGAAGTCATCCACCTTCCCTGAAAGGATTTTCCAGGCAAAGTCCAGGTCTTTCTGAGCGACTTCAAAAAAGGGAGACATAGTGGGGAAGCGGGATTGGCAGTAGTGGGAATCTGCCTGGGGCGGGGTGGGGGTTGGGGGGGGCGATACACCTCATCGACAAGGGTATCTGCATAGTGAACATTTGTATATCTAACCCTGAATTGTACCCCCCACATCTTTAAAATAAAAAAATTAAAAGAAAAACAATTGATGTCTTAAAGTAAAAAAAAAAAAAAGGAGACATGAAGGATGATGAGAAGGCGATACTCGAACCTCTGTGTCATACATACTTCCTCTCCAGCATCCCATCTCAACTGATGGGCAGGATCATCTTCACCTCTTCCTCCTTCCTTTCTACTCACTTTCCACTCTCTCTATCAGTTCAGTTCCCAGTGGGAGATGGATGATACTGCTGAAGAAAATTTGATGAAGGGTCTATTTCTGTTAATATGTGGACAGGGTTCAGGGCACCCTCACACAACAGTGATACACCAGGGACAAGCTAGAGCTAGAAGCTGTGACCAGCGCAGGCCTTCAGGGCAAAGGGAAGGGCCTCCACTGCTTGAGCCCTGGGGAGCTGGAATCTGGAAGGGGGGTCACCCTCAGAGACTACAGTCACAGAGAAAGGCAACTGCTGCCCAAACTGTGGCCAGGCGTGGAAGGAGCAGAGGGAGTCCATACCCAGCATCTGTCTCTTGCTGGCCTCTGATTTTCCACTGGTGTCTTGCATTGGCCAAACCAGAAACTGGGGGGTAAGAACTCCCCAGTGTAGTAGCCCTCGGAGCCCAGCCTTCTGAGTTCAGAGCAGGATAGAATGTGGACAAGAGGCTTGGGTGTGCATGGAGAATAATCATCAGAGTCTACCCCTTTGTCTCTTGGCACTGGAAGGTCTGAGAAGCACCAGATGTTGTGTGAGTTACCTAAGCGAGGGCTTGTTGCTTGAATGTCTTTCTAACCTGGGAGGTTTATGAAAAGGTTTTTTTTTTAAAAATGTTTGTTTTTTTGTTTTAGTTGGGGTCTCTGTTGCCTAGGTTGGAGTGTAATGGCATGATCCCGGTTCACCATAACCTCAACCTCCTGGACTCAGGTGATCCTTCTACCTCAGTTTCCTGAGTAGCTGGAACTACAGGCACACACTATCACACCCAGCTAATTTTTCTATTTCTTATAGAGATGAAGTCTCACTATGTTGCCCAAGCTGATCTGGAACCCCTGGCCCCAAGCAGTGCTCTTGCCTGGGCCTCTCAAAGTGCAGGTATTACAGGCATGAGCCAACACACCTAACATAAGAAAGTATTTATGGGCAACCCATTTGGGTCCCCTCCTGCTTTGGGAGCTTTTCTGTCCTCTCAAATCCTGCTTTCTATTTAAGAAGTAAGTAAGAAAGAAAGAATTTGGGAGCAGAGCAGCTTCCCCTCTTTTCTAGTCTTCTAAGAATAATTACAAGGGCTGAGCAAAATTTTAAGCCCTTGTGTTGTTTGCTTTTAAGTGATTAGGATGGGAAGCTAACAGAATGGATAAGAAAATGGGCTTTTGCATCATGTAGCTATGGATTCAAATCTCAGCTTTCCCTGAGATAGTTTGGGGCTTTGATAAAGTGAGTTAACCTTTCTCAGCCTCAATCCTCCAAAATGTAATATGCTCATAATATCACAACATAGTTGAAAGGGTGGAGTGAGGAAAGCGGTATCAGTTGTTTAACAAATGTTAGTTACATCTTTATTTTGCAAGTATGTGAAGGAGAGTCATTAAGCAAGAAGCTCTCGTGTGGGGAAGTCTTGGCCATTTAATCAGTGGTGGGATGTGGCGCAGGACTTTAGTGTCATGGTAGGACCACAGAGTGCCAAATCAGCATCCAAGAGCAGTTTGGTCTACCTGGCTGGACAGATGTGCCTCCAACAGAATGATACCCGCATGCACTCTCTGGAAGTCAGGAGGTAGCCCAGTGGGCTTCCCGGAGGCAGGATCGAAGGGGGTTGGTGACCCCTTCCCTTGGGGTGTGAAGTAGATAAGGGAGGGGTGTGTCTGATCAGGCAGGACTAAGAAGGAGATGTGCCACTGTCCTTCTGGGTGGCTCATCTCAAATAACTTCCACCACTAACCTCTGACTAGTGCTCTGCCACCTACAAAACATGTCCATCATTTCTTTTGATTCAGGGTTTGACAGGGATTAGCTTGCTTGTTCAAGTCTCCCATGGTTGCGCACTTCTGTGATTCACACAGGAGAAATCATCTGGACAGGAGAAAAACAAACCTTGAAGTAGGAACTAGAAGGACTCGAGGGCTCATGAGGTTCATTTCATCTTTCTTTCCTGCAGAAGGTTGTGACTTTGGAAGACAGAGGAGGTTGTGCATGTGAGCGACTGGCCCTGGGGAAGGCTCTGGAAGGATAAGATCGGTGGGTGTGACACATCAGGGTGATGGATTGTTGCAGGAATGGAGTGGAATACCAGGAAGTGTGGGGTTCTGGCCTGGGTGCTTGCCAAACCCATCTTCAGGAACTTTAAAGGGGTATTTGAGATGCAGGGAAAAATGTCTAGAAAAAGTGGAAAACTCGATACTATCACAGCAAATGGAGCCACATCAGAAAGTTGGTTACTTTTCAGGTGAAAAGAAGGAAAGTGTTGGGAACATGACTGTAGCCTCTAGACCCAATTGCACAGGATGTGGGCCTCTAAGCAATTTGAACCTGAGTGTTAATGCAGGAAGACAAATACAGGTGCAGCTTTGTATTCCCCATCTTGTCAGTTTATGTCAAGCTGAGGCTTTCACCATTGCCTTGAGGACAGGGGCCCAAGGATGTGCCCTATACCCTGTTTCAAAGAGGCAGCGTGGCACAGTGCTTAAGTCTTGGCCTCAGGAGCCTGCATCCTGGCTCTACCACTTACTCTCCATGTGACTTTGGACACACGTTCTAACTTTTCTTTGTGGTAGTTTCCTTGTCTGAGAAGCGGGACTCACCATCAAGTCTATCTCAGGATTACTCAGAGGACTCAGAAAAATAACGCAAGCCAAAGGCACTGTTGGGCACACAACTGATCTCCTGCTATCATCACTGGAAATTTTCCTATTCTGGTAACCAAAGCTGGTGTCCACCTTCCAGGTGCTCACTCCAGGCCCGCACTCTGGCTTGACTGTCTCCAGAGGCACAAGGGAGTCGCAGAGGTCCCCAGAGCTGTGCAAAACACCACACGCTGGAGAAGAGCTACCCAAGCAGTAGACTGCAGGGAGCGGACAGTGAACTACTAGGAAAGCCAGGGGCAAGTGTTGTCTTGAAAGCCAGGAAAGATTGATTTTCATGAATGAGGGGTGACTGCCGGTGTCATGGGCTGGAGAGAGGCGAGATGTGCTTTCAGGAGAGAGCAGTGGGTGCCTCAGAACCTGGGGATTGCTGTGCTATGGGACTTGGGAGGCCTGGAGTCTGCCCCGCCTGGCTATTGCATCTTTGAGATTCCTGCTGACCGCCCTGTCTTGGCTTCCCTAATATAAAGGGGACCACAGGGAGGAAATTAAGGGCTTTATTCTTTTAAATTTCTTTTAGCTTTAAAATGATAGGATTCTATGATTCAAGGATTGACTTCAAATGGGAAATTGAGTCTTAATTCAACAGGTGTTTATCAAGCACCCAGAAAACTCAAGATTTTTACTGTGTTCAAGGTGCCATGTGGGGAGCCCATGCCTGGTTGAGAATCCTGGATTTGCCACTCTCCATAGTTTGATCTTGGATGAATCATTCGGCCTTCTTGATTCTCAGTTTCCCCATGTGTTCTAATAGTTACTGGGCACTCACCATCCCAGCGAGATTCCAGCTGCACAGGGTGTGGGCCTCAAGCATTTGAACTTGAATGTTAATGCAAGAAGGCAAATACACCTGTAGTCTCATTTTCTCCACCTTGTTGGTTTATGTCAAACTGAGGCTGTTACCATTGCTGAGAGGACAGAGCCCCATGGATGCGCCCCATACTCTGTTTCAACTGGATTATCTTATTAGTATCATTATTATTATTTTCAAGTTGGAGTCTCACTCTGTCACCCAGGTGGGAGTGCAGTGACATGCTCACGGCCACCACAGCCTTGATCTGCTGGGCTCAGGAGATCCTTCCATCTCAGTCTTCCAAGTAGCTGGAAATACAGGCATGCGCCACCATGACTAGCTAATTTTTTGACTTATTATAGAGATGAGGTCTCACCAAGTTGCCCAGGCTGGTCTCAAACCCGTGGGCTCAGGCAATCCTCTCACCTCTGCTTCCCAAAGTGCTGGGATTATAGGCTTGAGCCACCACGCCTGACCAGATTATCTTGTTAAATGCTCATGATAGAGCAGAGTTTATGGGTGAGGGATAGTACTTTGAGAAGCTGTGCATTTATTCAGTGTCCCAAGTCTGTGAGTGGCAGAGCTGGGAGGTGAGCAGAAGTCTGTACCCTCTCTACCCCCAGCCCCGATGTAATGCCCTCCATGCCTGTTTGCCACTTTCTCTGTCAGTGGAAGAAGCTCCACCAGGGCCATGTGTCTATCACAAAGCAAGGCCAGCAATTTGCTTTTCACTCATCTGTCTGTCCTACTACATGTACAAGTCTTAAAAATAGACTGAATCTGAATTACCTTTTGGTATCTCTGGAGCACGCAGAGCATCTGGTGCATAACAGAGATTCAGATGTTGGACCAGGCATTGGGACACATATTGAAGATTCATAGGTTAAAAAATATAGTCTAAGCTCCCAAGAACTCACAGCCTAAGGGGATATGGACATACAACTATGTCATCACGATGCAATGAGACCCTGACTTTAATGGAGGAATGTATTTATTTTATTTTTTTGAATTGGAGTCTCACTCTGCCACTCAGGCTGGAGTGCAGTGGCATGCTCATGGTCACCCTAGTGTCAACCTGCTGGGTTCAGGCGAGCCTTCTGCCTCAGCCTTCCAAGTAGCCAGAACTACAGGCACATGCTACCACACCTGGCTAATTTTTTTGACTTATTGTAGAGACAAGGTCTCACCAAGTTGTCCAAGCTGGTTTTGAACCCACGAGCTCAGGTAGTCCACTCACCTTGGCCTCCCAAAGTGCTGGGATTACAGGCTGATGGAGGAATGTATGATGCAATTTTTCTTCTGCTTATGATTGAATTCATTTTAGTGAAATATTTTTAAATTTAAAAATTACGGTCATTTAAATTATGGAATATTCAAGCATTCAGACAAGTGTAAAGGTTTTTATAGTAAACATCCTATGTATCTATCGCCTTATTCATCAAATCTTAACATTTGCCATACTGGCTTTATTTAGTTTCTTTGCGTTGGAGTCTCATTCTCTGTTGCCTGGTCTGGAGGGCAGTGGTGCGATCACAGCTCACCACAGTTGCAAACTCCTGGATTCAGGTAATCCTCCCACCTCAATCTTCCAAATAGCTGAGATTACAGCTGTGTGCTCCCACATCCAGCTAATTTTTTTAAAAATTATTTTTTGTAGAGAAGAGGTCTTGAAATGTTGCCCATGCTGCTCTTGGACTCCTGGGCTCAAGCAATCCTCCCACCTCAGCCTCCTAAAGTGCTGGGATTACATGCATGACTACCACGCCCAGCTGCCATACTTACTTTAAAAGAACACACACACACACACACACACACACACACACACACACACGTGTGCAGGTACTGCAGATCAGCTGAAAGGACCTATGTGTTCCTTTGGATCTCATTGCCCTTCCTCTCTAGAAATAACTGTTCATGTGAGTTTAGGTTTGTTATTCCCATGAGTATTCTTATATACCATTGTTATGCATATATGTATTTATAAAAAATATATTTTTATTTTATTATATTATTTTTATAATGTGTGTATTAGCCCTAAACTTACCTCTTTTGCTTAACACTATTGTGTGAGTTTTATCTATGTTAATATAAAATAGCTCTAGTTCATTCATTCTAACTGCTAGATACACTGTAGGATTTCACATCACATTTTGAGTGTTTTTTAAATAACAAAAGTAAAATTAATACTTGCTGCATCAAGTCAGATAATACAGATGCATATAAAGAAATGTTTCACTCCTTCCCTCCTGTTCTGTCTTCTGAGGTGACTCATGATAATTGTTAGTGGGTGCCCTTCCACCATTTTCTCTTGGCTCTAATATATATATATTTGAATTGAGATGTAATCTCCCATTTAAAGTCAATCCTTAAATCATAGAATCCTATCATTTTAAAGTTAAAGGAAATTTAAAAGAATAAAGCACTTAATCGCACCCTCCCCCCAGTTCCCATTATATTAAGGAGGCTAAGACAGGGTCATCAACAGACATCTTCCAGAAGTTCCCAAAGCTGTACAAAACACCGCATGGATAGAGAAGGAGCTACCTGAACAGGAGACTGCAGGGAGCAGTATATGCCTGTATAGATTCTTTTCTTCCTTCCTCCCTCCCTCCCTCCTTTCTCTACCTCTTCAATCCTTTTCCCCCTTCCTCTCTTTCTACCTTCTCTCTGTTTTCTTCTTTCTTTATGATTCTTAACAAAGCCGGTTCTGCTAAACACGTTACTCTGAGCCTGTTTCTCACCCCCCCAATCTATGCGCATTTTTGAACAAATGGCTTACTTGCCTCCCATCCTGTGTTAAGGCAAAGTGAAAGCTTGGGTTAGAGACTATGTCTCTTGCCAGAGAGATGTCCTCTTTGCCCTTGAATTGATAAGATAAGATACCAGGGGAGGATGCTTGGAAAAGAGGCAGAAATGCTCAGCCAGGCCATGAAGGAACACAGGCTTTGGGGCAGGAAGAGCCTTAATAATCATCTAGAACAGCATTTCTCTACAGAGGTGGGTCTGTTCAATTTGGAGTTAGACTGCAATAAGTTATTTTAAAAAAATAAAATAATAGTTAATAGGAGCTGCAGAATTTTTTTGCTCAGTCATCCTTGGAGCAACATCATTTTTCAGGGGACCCCAGGTCATCTGTGGGCCGAGTTATATATCACACACCCAAGAACATGACCTCAACCTGCTCCTACTTCCCTCAACACCTCATTATCAGTTAGGATGCAGGTTTTGCTACTCTAACAAATACCCAAAGCTGGACCTGCCATGTATTTTCAGAAGTCTTTCAAGCTGGTTGCTTCACAGAGCCATCATTAAAAATTAAATTTTATAAACTTAAAAGGGAATAAATTATACTAAAAGCAAAGGTAATGAATAGTCAAAATTCAGCACTTTCTAATTCCTTTACTACATTTTGCTCTTCTCTGTGCTCCTGTGATTTGTATCTGTCATACCTGCACTGGGGTGGAGAGGTAGAGGGATGTGGGGGGGAGGGGGGAGGGGCAGGGGGCAAGGCTCTGTCACAGGGTGAGGCTGCAGCTCCAACATTCTGACCATCCAGGCTCCTTTAATCTTGCTGCTCTGGCATCTCAACATCTTCATTCCATCCAGGGAGGCTTGTCTAAGCTCTAACCACTGTCTACACCTTAGCCAAGGAAAGAGGGGAAAGGGGAGAGAAAAGGTACCTCCTTTTCTTTTAAAGCAGTCTTGGCTGGGTGCAATGGCTCATGCCTATAATCCCAGGAATTTAGGAAGTCAAGGCAGGGGGATTGCTTGAGGCAAGGAGTTTGAGACCAGTCTGAGAAACATAGGAGACAACATCACTATAAAAATAGCCAGGCGTGGTAGCACATGCCTGTAGTCCTAGCTATTTAGGAGTCTGAGGAAGGAGGATTGCATAAGCCCAGGAGGTCGAGACTACAGTGAGCTGATTGTACCACTGGACTTTAGCTTGGGCAACAAAGTGAAACTTTATCTTTAAAAAAAATGATCTTGAACTTGCCTACATCTCTTCAACTGACATTCCAGTGGCCACATCTAGTTGGGATGTGGCATTTATCTGGGCTGCATGTGCCCAGCTAAAGCTTTTGTAACTCTAGAGGGAAAGACTAGATACCAGAGGACAGCTGGCCCTCTCTGTTAAAACATCTCAAGGATTCTGCTCAGCTTTGAGGCCACCAAGCAGTCCCCCACCCGCTCACCCCTCCTCTTCTGAAGGTCTGTTTCTGGGCTCCAGAAAGGCACTTGGCATTGTTCATAGCTGGTATAGATGTGGAATCTTCTAGTCAATGCTTTCAAAACATTCCTGGGCTTCCCACATCCTCAGTCTCCAGGCAGCGAGATGAGACTCAGAGGTGAATGAGCCAGGACTTATTTCTAGAGGATGAGAAATGGATAAACCCTGGCAAAGGGACCCCACTCGTTTCAGGGCTGGGCTGGACTCTGGGTGGGAAGGGAATAATGACAACAGGAAAAACTAGATGGTTCTTGGTTCAGATGAAACTCTCAAGGACCCCCTGGTCCAGGTGATGCTTTTAGACCTGGAAGATCCTTAATAACACAGGCAGTAACTGGTATGGACCAAGTACTTCCTCTCTTATTTAACTTTGGGCAGATAACCAGTCTCCATGAACAACCAACTCATTGTTGCCCTGAGCTCGTGTTATAGGCTTGAATAGTTATAATCAAATAAGACTTGCAACAAAGTTAGGTTTATATTAGTTAAAGATCTACATAATTGTTGTGCTGCCTGGTAATTAGGCAGAAATAGTAATGCTGACTATAATCAGCATTATTTTCACATAGTCCAACAAAGTTTTCAATTTTCACTGTTACCCTGTATGGTTTACTAGTTTTCACTCTTGGCCATACAAATAGTTTGCAGTTTGTAGGTGCTACCAGCCCTCTCCAGCCTCTGGTCTGTGCCTGAAATGTTCTGTTGCTGATGTTCCCCTCCCTCCCTTTCTCAGCTGCACCAGGGGTAGTGGAAGCTGCCCCTCCTGCAAATGCTTTCTTCACTTCACTTTCTTCCTCTAGCCACTCCTTCCTAGTCCCCAAAGTTCAGGGATTACAGGCATGAGCCACCATGCCTGGCTGACAGCCTTAAAAGAGCATTCTGATTTTAGGGGAAAGGCAAAGGCAAGGAGATGGGTTAGGAGGTTAGTGTAGGAGTCTCAAAAGGAGATGCTGGTGGCTGGGGCCAAGGTGAGAGCAGTGGAAGTGGTGAGAAGTGCCCGATTAGGGTTATAGTTTTAAGGTAGAGTTCATACAAGCTTTGCTGGCTGATGGGATTTTGACCTGAGATAGGAAGATTGAGGGGGATGCAGGTTTTTTAGAAGGTGAGGATGGAAATCAAGTGTTCAGTTTTGGTCCTATTTAGATAAAGATGCCCATTAGACCTTGAAGGGGAGATGTTGAGCTGGGAGTTGGAGTGAAAGGTCAGAACTGGAAATAGAAATGTGGGGGTTTCTGGTGGTGGGTGATACCTAAAACCGAGACATGGCGAACTCTGCTAGGAAAGAGAAGAGGTCTGCGGCCCAAGTGCTTGGGCATCCCCACATGTAAAGGCTTGGAAGATATGGGGGCACCTGCAAAGGGGACTAGGAAGGAGTGGCTAGAGGAAGAAAGTGAAGTGAAAAAGAATTTGCAGGAGGGGCAGCTTCCACTACTCCTGGTGCAGCTGAGAAAGGGAGGGAGGGTCTTAGCACCCTCTCCTCCTGGAAATCTGCTCCATTCCCCCAGCCTGGATCTGGTAGCTTTGTCCTGTGCTCCCAGACACCCGCTGTTTTTTCTCCGTGTTGTAATGACCTTCTGCCGTGTCAGTCTCCCCTTGTGCACCAAGTTCCCCGAGAATAGTGACTTACTCAGGAACCATACTGAGCTCAGACCACACATGTAGTAAGTAGCAATAAGTTGACTTAGGTCACAAAACACATAAAGCTGTTAGGAGGCTGTGCACCTCCCCTACCAAACACTGTCCAAGTCTCCACATATTATTCCCAAGAGCAGAAGCTTTTTATTTTTCTCACTTCACAGGAGTCTAAAGACCTTTTAAGCCTTCCCTTCACATAGCCATCATACCCCCCTCCCCCTTCTCATGCCCAGGGCTTCTGGGACTATTTCCTCTGGCATCCTAGGTACCACAGGATGGGGCTGCAGAACCATGGAGATGTAGATTTATGCATTGTCTGCCTTGGTGGTGACTCACTGAATTTCAAGGTGGGGGGGAGGGAGGGGAGGGGAGAGAGAGAGAGAGAGAGAGCTAGCCAGAGAGGGAGAGCATTAGAGAAGTGAGAGCAGTCGGCAGAAGAAGAGGGAGAGAGACCTAGGACAGGTGGCACAGTATAAAAGTATAAAAGAGGTGACCTTGGGGAAATGAGCTTTTCCTCCTCTGTCATCTCAGAAACTTGAGGGCAGAAGAATGGTTTGACTTAACGCCTTCATTTCACAAAAGGGAATCTGAGGCCCCAAGAAGTGAGTGACTTAGCCAAAAGATCATCTACTTATTCAGTAATACCCAGAACTGCTTTCAAAGACAACCTTCTTGTTCACAAGAGAAGAAAGGTTAAAATTGCAAATGTGGAGAGACCAAATTGGTGGGGATGCTTCTCTGTTAAGGGATACAGGCCAGTGACTCCTTAGGGAAGGAGGGGAGGTGGGCGGTGGGGGGATGGAGGGGTAGGGGCATGTCTTAGGGAAAGGAAGGCTAGAGGTGTGGGATTCAAACTGAAGTTGGGTGGGCAAGAGGGAGGAAGCAAATCCCACTATCCAACTTCTGAGTATGAATGGTCCCATTTCATGACAAAGTAGAGTGGCTGGACCCAGCACACTTGAGAAGGCAGGAGAAAGAAACAGAGGCTCACTTTTCATCTGACCAGCGAAAGGGAGACATGCGAATCTTGGTTCTGCTCTGGTTAGGGGACAAGTGTTCTACTGAGGAATGTGCAGGTTAGTGGAGTTCAAGTATGATCAAGTCGGATCCAAGTGGGGACTTTTGGCGACTGCCTGGGCAGCGTTCATTCTGCCCTGTTGGCCACTGTTTGTGGGGACGTGGAGGAGGAGCCTGTCCCAAGCCTTGTTGACAGCTGCAAGGCTGGGAGGTTATGAGGTTCAGCAGTGGGCTTGGTCCTCGGGTCCATGAGCTGAGTGTTCCTGAGCTCGTTCAAGTTTGAAGGCTTTGCCAGACTCTGTCTCACCTCGCTCTTTCTAACAGTGCTAATTTCCAAACCCAATCATTTCCACAAAGAACCTGGCAGACTCACCTCCCTTCTCAGTGAAGGTTTAATAGCAGAGCGCTGAAACAGGTCTCGTTGCTAAGCCTTCATTATTTCCACAACATATACTACAGGACTCCTACTAATACACTGTGAAGCATTGTCCTAATTAAAACTAAATGACTCATGTCAAATTAAATGAGTGGAGTACATTGGGTTAGCTAGGGCTCTGGCTTGTAATGGTGTGTTTGTTTACTTGTTAATTGTCCACGTTCAGTAATCTACAGCAGCCTTTTCTTCTCATCAATACAAATTACTGATGCCTCAAACTTGGTCTGCTGGGAGGGGAGGCAGGGTACCTGACGAATGGCCCTATTGCATCATTTGTACAAGTCGCTGGGCCACCTCATACTGAGGTTCTCCTGGAGCAAAGGGAGGCACCCACCCACATCTCCAGGATGCTGCAATTATTGTTAGTTGGGGACATCTCAAGAGTTCCTAATTGTGCTCTTCTCTGGGAGAACTTTGGTCCAAAGACATGGGTCTTCTTGGTTCAGGTGTCTGCAGGGCTTTGAAGGCTGGTATATCAGTCAGTGTTCTGCCAGAGAAACAGAACCGGTAGGGATTATTGCAAAGGACTGGTGCACACAATTGTGGGGCTGGCTAGGTAAGTCAGATCCATAGGGCAGCTATTGGCAAGGACCAGCTGGAAACTCTCAGGTAGGAGATGCAGCTGCCATCCATGGACAGAATTCCTCCTTCCTCAGGGAAGCCTCAGTTCTGATCATCAGTTCTTCTGCCTTTCAACTGTTTGAATGTGGTACACCTAGATTAAGGATAATCTTCTACATTTGAAGTCATCCAGTTGCAGATGTTAACCACATCTACCAAATGCCTTCACAACAATACCTCCACTAGTGATTTAAAAAAAAAAAAAACTGAGTATGGTGGCCTAGTTAAGTTGACACACAAAACTGGCCACCACAGCTCCAGTCTGGAGGTAGCCATCTGATCTAGCAAAATTGCCTTTGCTTGGCTCAGTGAGATAGAAAATAAGTGCTATCAAGTCCATAGGGTTCAGTTCAATTTAGGAGGAAGATTCTCTTCCTAACATTTCATTCATTCACACTATCATCAGACTTAATCTGGAGCACTTGCGAGGGGCACTGTGCTAGAAACCGGAGGTACATGTATGAATAAGTTGTGGTTAACCTGGGTCACAGGGGAGCTCATGGTCTGGTGGGTAAAACGAGCATATACAAGATGTTCAAATGACTAGTGCCCCAAGAGAGCTATGCACATGGCATTCAAGGAGCCTAGCCCTGGGAAATCAGAGCGGGTTTCCAGGAGGAGGCAATGCTCAGATAAAAATGTAGGGAAAGGGGAAGGGGAAGATTAGGAGGAGATGCGAGGAGAGAGGGCATTCCAAGCACAGGGACACACAACTATGCAAAGGCACAAAGTGAGGGCTACTATGAATTTTCAGGCAGTAGCAAGCTGGTCTGGGAGCCTGGAGTGAGGAGTATGGGGTGATGGAAGTGAGGCAGAGCAGGTGGTGGGGCTGCATCCCGAAGAGCCTCACAGAGGAATCGGGACTTATCTATAGATGATGGGGAGCATGATCACCTCTGTATGTTGAATGAGCCTCTCTGGAATGCATGGGAAGGATGGAATTAATGGAGACAAGACTTGGGAGAAGAAGGCTCAGGAAAGGGCAATTTAAGGATTGGAGAGGAGTTCTTTGGGAGGTGAGGTCCACAGACCTGGCAGTCGGTTGGTCACTGGGTGTGTAAGGAGAGGCAAGACATAGAAGATGTTGCTAGTGACAAAGATGGAGAACACAGAGTTACGGAGCAGATGTTGAGCATGTGTTGAGTTTGAGGTGTCTGAGGGACACCAGCTGCTAGCTGGCACCTTAACGCGGATGAAAGGCTCAAGGAAGAGGTCTGGGCTGCGTGTTGGGGTATTAGCTATTAGGGAGTCGTTAGAAACAGATGATGGTGCAAAACGTGGATTAGATAAGGCCATGTGGAAACAATCCCGTGAGACAGACATTGCCTCCAATTCACAGAGGTGGAAACGGAGGCTCAGAGGTTGGGAAGCTTGCCCAAGTTCACACAGCTGGTGCCTCCCTGTGGTTTGGTGTCCCTTCTCAGAGCACACACCCACTGTGGCGTCCATCACAACGTGTGTTTACTACAGTCACTTACCTGCCTGCCTCCTTGACCAGACTCTGCACCAAGTTGCTTCTAGACGGGCAGGTATAGGCTGTGTCACTGGGTGATGGCCCTGTGTGTAGATGGTCATCACAGGAGCTCATTGTTATGACAGCACACCTTCCACCTGTTAGCTGATGCCTGGGTTTCTAGAACTTGGAATTTCTTCCCCCATCCCCCCCTTTTTTTGAGTTGGAGTCTTACTCCGCTGCCCAGGGTGGAGTGCAGTGGCACATTCACGGCTACCACAGCATCGACCTGCTGGGCTCCAGTGATCCTTCCGCCTCAGCCTTCTAAGTAGCTGGAACTTCAGGCATGAGCTACCACACCTGGCTAATGTTTTTATTTATTATAGAGACAAGATCTCCCCAAGTTGCCCAGGCTGGTCTCAAACCTACAGGCTCAGGCAATCCACTCACCTCGGCCTCCCAAAGTGCTGGGATTATAGGCTGAGCCGCCGAGCCCGGCCTCTTCCCTTTTTTTGGAAGCAATTTTCTTCTTACAATTTTATTAAAATGAAAAAATTAACTATTTAATTGACAAATATTGCATATATTTGTGGTGTGCATTGTGATGATTTGATATACATATATTGTATAAAGATAATCACAATCAAATGAATGAACACACCAGTCACCACCCATGCTGTGCACTAGATTTGCAGAATTTACTCATCTTGTAACTGTCATTTTGTACCCCACCCCATTTTTCCTGGCTGTTACTGCTTTAGTCTTTGCTTCTGTGAACTTAACTTTTTTAGATTCCACATATAAGTGAGAGCACATGGTATTTGTCTTTGTATCTGACTAATTTCATTTAGCATAATGTCCACTAGGTTGAGCTCACCTGGAATTTACTCTTCTTGTGTAAGATTCCTATTTTGTGTGTGTGTGTGAGGTGCAAAATACCCGTAGGAAGTGCATTTTTACCGACTTGTGAATAAATCCACTAGGTTAGCATTTTCCCAGAGGTGCCGCTCTCTTACAGGGGAAGGAACTGAAATCCGGGAGGTCAGGCAGCTCCTAGGTGGCAGAGCCGGGGCTGGACCACACCCTTGCCTTTTTGCCTTTGTGTGAGACACTGAGGGTGGGTTTTGACTTGGTGGGTGGCAGGAACACATGTGGTTCTGGGCACCTGTGGTGAAGAAGAGGTGTGGGAGACCCTCGGTCAGGAACTCCTTCGAGGAGGGAAGGAGACCCAGGGAAGGAACCTGGGTGATTCCCACTGAACTCCGGGGGAGCCTCCCTCTCACCAAGGCGGGTTATTGTCAGAGTGAATACCCCACCCTTGTACCCAGGTGGTGTTCAGAAAATAACCCAGGCTGTCATTAACCAGTTAGCATAATTTAGAAGCAGCATGAAAAAGAGGGAAATGAAAGACCAGCAAAGGAGTTCATCCAGGAGGGAGACAGGGCGACTTCTGTACTCCTGAGGCTGAGCTGGCGTCCTGGTTCACCTGGAGCTGGGAGCTGCAGTGGATACCCACACGTGTGAACAGGCCCTGACCTGACCACAATGGTCAGTGTGCCCTGCTCTGCACTGACCATTCGGAGAAATGTTAGCCACAATTCAGTGCACTTTGCACAAAGGCAAAGATATGTATGGGATCCTAGAATTTTAGTTGCTATAGCGACATCTGCCTTTATTATCACTTAAACCCATTCACTGTATAAATATAGTAACTATTTGACTTCCCCACCCCCAGTCCACTTGGTAGAAATTTTTCTTAAACGTGTCAACAGAAAAGATCCCCAACAAACTCAATTATTTTCTCTCTCTCTCTGTGTGTGTATATAGTGCGGGGAGGGAGTGCTTTCAGAGGACTGGAGAGCGTGAGGACATTTGTGGGTGGGTAGACGTCCGAAGGTTCCACATTAGTGTGGATGACCACTCCTTACAACCAAGGCATGGGGCTCATTCCTAGAAGGAATGGGCCAGGTCGCCATGTGGAAAGTGGAACGAAGAGGAACGAAGTGGGAGATGCAGAAGAGGGGTATGATACTACAACAGAAGAAATTCTAGGTTGTAACCAGACAGGCACAAGTCTCGGCATCACAGTTTACCACCTGAGTAACATTGAATCACTCAGTCCCCTGAGTTTTCATTCCCTCATCTGTAAAGTGGGGGAAAAAAACATATTCATATCCTATTTCAGTGACTTGGTCTGCTTCCATGAGATCTCAGGACTCAAAGGTCAGAGTTTGAGATCTATTTAAGCTAACTCTAGCGGGAGTTTGTTTCCAGCTCAGTCCTTTGTAGGGGCAGGGCCCAGCCAGTGTTGGACAAGAGGGCCAGACTAGCCAGAGAAAGCAGGGCAGATCAGGACAGGACAAGGCAGGACAGGGGAGGGCGAAATAGGGCATGAGAAGCAGGAGGCTCCTGCCAGTGGACATTCCATGGGCTGCTTTTTCCATTGATGGAGCTATTAACTAGGATTGGAGGGGATGAGTAGGGAAACCATGGGCAGAGCTTTAGCATCCAACAGCCACTAATGGTGAGCCCGCTGTGGGCCATTCTGGGCACTGGGCTGTGCAGCTGGACAGAAGCAGGTCCGCGGGGGCCAGAGGAACCACTGCTGTTGGAAGGACAGAAACTCTCTCCCACACCCCTCCTGAGCCCTGCCTCCTTGTTTCCTGAGATGATCAGATTTTTTTCTTGGAACCCAAATAATAAAAACAAACACTCACTTTGAATCTGCTACTTGCCAGGCACTGCTTTAAATGTTTTACATATATTAACTCATCAAGTCCTTGCAATAATCTCATAAAGTAGGAACTAATATTGTTCCACTTTGCATATGAATAAACTGAGGCACAGCAAATGGAACAGTCTGATCCAATAAGGCACGGGCTCCAAGGGTGAAACTCAATCTGAGAGCTTTGTGTGTGTGTGCGTGCATGTGTGTGTGTGTGTGTGTGTGTGTGTGTGAGAGAGAGAGAGAGAGAGAGAGAGAGACACTGTTGCCCAGGTTGGAGTACAGTGGCATGCTCATGGCCACCATAGCCTTGACCTGCTGGGCTCAGGCGATTCTTCCTCCTCAGCCTTCCAAGTAGCTAGAACTACAGGCACATTCTACCACACCCAGTGAATTTTTAAAAAATTTATTATAGAGATGAGGGCTTGTCAAGTTTCTCAGGGTGGTCTTGAACTCCTGGACTCAGGCAATCCTCTTGCCTCTGCTTTCCGTAGTGCTGGGATTACAGGCATGAACCACACGCAGCTGAGAGCTGCTTTTTCTATAATTCTCTTGAGAGAATCCACATAAAGCATTTAGCCTGCACCTGGTCACAACAAGTACTCAATATATGTTGGCTGTGAGGGCTGTGATTGTTATTCTCTTGTATAACTACTGTCAGGCTCATCAAGTTCAACCTTTTCTCCTCTACTTGGAAATGGCTTTCTTAATGCCCAAAGTCTTGGCTTGACAGAGCCTCTTCCCTTTGTGACTGGAAGTCTTTAGAAA
This sequence comes from Carlito syrichta, assembly GCF_000164805.1. Lineage (NCBI taxonomy): Eukaryota > Metazoa > Chordata > Mammalia > Primates > Tarsiidae > Carlito > Carlito syrichta. The sequence goes on along the minus strand of NW_007253575.1, from coordinate 111,128 downwards.
CAAATGAATCCTGTTATGATGGAAGGAAGTGGAGACAAGAAAGGAGTCAGGTGGTAGGACTCAGGTTCTGCAGCCAGAGTCATTGCTCATGAGATCCTGATCAACGTCAGAAAGGCCTGAGTTCAAGTCCTGCTTTGGGCATAACTATCTGTGTATCCTTTGGCAAGTCAGTTGAACCTTCTGATCATCCCCAGAGTGAGTTGTGATGAATAAATGACATAAGGCTTGGGAGGCCCTCAGCACCATGCCTGGAACACAGGAAGTACTTGATAAAAAGCTGCTGCAGCAATGAGGATGGCGATGCTGATGGCGGGCATGGTGATGATGAAGAGGATGATCTGATGTCTTCCTGCTGCTGTTTTCTTGTCCCCTCTTCTCATCAGGTTCCTGAAGAGAAGAGTAAGAAGTGGCAAGTTTCTCGTGCAGCTCTGAGGAGTCCTGCAGTGAAGGCATCTGTTAACACTGAACTGAGATTTTCCGAAACTGATTTGATTATAGACCTCTCTGAGCAGAGAGCCCAGGTCTGGGATACAGAGGCTCCTGTGCCAGGGCACAGTCATCACAGCCTGTTCTGGAGTTGAGCGCTCTCAAGGGCCATCTGGATGGAGGGGCAGTGGTTCGCTCCTCCCTTCCATCCCACTTGGGAGGGCAGCACTGACACATTGGGGTGTGGGTAGAGGGCTTGTGTCCATTGGAGTTATCAGTACTAGGATGACCACCTGTCCTGGTTTGTCCAGGACTTCCCAGGTTTTAGCACTGAAAATTCACATATTGTGAACCTCCTTAGCCCTGGGCAAACTGGGATGGTTGGCCACCATAGGTAGACCCATTCTGTCCCTCCTCCATTGTCTCTATGAGATTAGACTGCTTCATCTTGCAGGGAGTGCAAAGGTAATAGTGGGGATACAGATCACAGTATAAATATGCTGATAATTCAGAACATGGTGATAACTTTGGCTCTAGATGAAAACCCAACTATGGTAATAACTGGATATGCAAATAAGACTACAAAATCCTGAGTGAGGAAACACTTTCTGTTTCCCCAAGTTACTTCATTCTCCAGTAATCTCCATGGCCTCCACCTAGTGATGCCTTTTTCCTTTTGTAATTGAGCCAGTGATATCTTTCCTAGACTGAGAGCAAGGCAGGATTGCTGAACCCTGCATGGGAGGTGGCGAGGGGTGCTGGTGGGTATGTCCCAGGGGCTGACCTGGCCAGTCTGGGGAGACAATGCTGAGACAAGGGCAAGCTGGAGGGCTGGATACTGTGGTGGGTCACAAGGTCCTGATGAGGGGACTGTTTGCCATGCCATGTACACATAAACCAAGGACCTTTAATTTCCCAGCCCATTTCCTTCCCAAGCACTAGCTTTGTCCTCCTTGTAGGTGTCCTGGGGACATCTTCCTGAAGTTGGGAGTGATAACAGCATCTACTGAAGCCTGCCCCATTCACTTGTGGAGTCAACTAGCTTTCCGCATTTCCCTCACACATTCCTTCACTCAGTGTGCTTCATTAAAACGGTGATGGAGGCTCAATATGTTTTTAAATCTATTTTAGATCATGCTGTGTTATCTACCGCTGCATAATAAATCACCCCAAATCTTATTATGCTCACAGACTCTGTGAATCAGCAATTCAACAGGGCAAGGTGGGGGTAGCTTATTTCTGTTTCTGGGGACTCAACTGGGAAGATTTGAACAACTGGGAGTAACTTAAAAGGTGTGAGTCTAGAACCATCTGGTGGCTTCTTTGCACACATTCAGATGGCTGGAAGACTGAGCTCTGCTGGAATTGTAGACTCAAGTACCTACATACACTTGGCTGGAACTACAGGCATGCGCTACCACGTCTGGCTAATTTTTGATTTATTGTAGAGATGAGGTCTCGCCAAGTTGCCCAGGCGGGTCTCAAACCCGCGGGCTCAAGTCCCTAGAATAGTCATATTTCTTAGTATGTGGTACTTAGAGCTCCGAGTGCAATTTTTTCAGTCAACAAGGCAAAAGCTGCATGACCCTTGTGACCAAGGCTTCAGAATACTCTAGATTGGAAGAGTCACAAGTTTACTGATATTCAAGGGGAAGTAATACAGACTCCACTTTCCAGTGGGAAGAGTATCAGAGAATTTGACTGATTATTCAACATTCAAGAGGTTTGTTCACTATGCAGAGAGTGAATCTCAAAGCTTAAGTAATACATCTCAAACTGTATTTCTTGGATGGATATTCTTAGAATCATCCTATAAAATGGAAAACAAAAGTTCTGTGGTCAGATAAGTTCAGAAAATGCTGCATTGTGATGCATACATCAAAGCCTTTAAGAAATCCTGCAGTAAATAAATATTTTCTTTTTGAGTTTAGATTTTTCTTGAAACCTAATTGACAACAGACCTATTAAAGTTTTCTTTTTGCATTGTAAAAACGGCTAAAAATTTTGCTGAATAAATGTTCCTTGAGTTCTCTTTAAGAAAGGATGTCCAGCCTCTAGATTCCAGAGCAAGCTTTTTCTTGAGAACAAGTCCCAAAGTATTATTCAATAATGTTTTCAATAGCTGTAGCATTATTTTCAGCTTGACCTGAATATTTGTTCCAGACCAATTAAATCAGACTCTATGGAGGTGGGACTTGAGCACTGGAATGTTTGAAAAGCATCTCAGGTCATTCTAATGTGCAATCAGGTTGAGAGACACTGCCTTAGACTTATTTCAGAGAATGGCTTTTTGTTCTTGGGAGTTGTGCACTTAGCTCAGCAGTTTCTTGCTGGAAAATTGCGAGAACAAAGAGGCACATTTGCCAACGCTTACTGAAGGAAACAGACCAGACGTGGGGTGTCCACACTTACTCTGTTCTGCTCTGTGGGTTTGGGTTGCCAACCCTCTATGTTTGCCCATTCCCCAGATTGCATTGTCAAAGCCATTACTGACTATTCTGCTAAAGTCACCTTTCCTCCTCACTCCTTCCCTCCCCTAAAAGTCAAGACCGTATTCTAGAATGGATAACTCAAATTGGGGGATTAGTCACCACTGGGAGAGGGGAGTCCAGCTCTTACAGATTGAAAGACGGCTTTCCAAAACTTGTGTGGAGAGTCAACAGAAGAGGTCAGAAAAGAGGACAGACGTGGGGCTGAGGGAACAGAGATAAGAAATGTGACGTATCAATGAAAGGAACCTTATTCCCATTCATGAAGGACTTAGGTCCTCAGACTGGAAAAAATTCATATAACTTGAAGTTCTCCTTTCCTACTTACAATTTTCTTTTCTTTTCTTTTTTTTTTTTTTGAGTTGGAGTCTCACTCTGTCACCCAGACTGGAGCGCAGCGGCCACTCCTGGCCACTGCAGCCTTGACCTGCTGGGCTCTGGAGATCCTTCTGCCTCATCCTTCCAAGTAGCTGGAACTACAGGCGCGTGCTACCACGCCCGG
>NW_007253575.1:79660-107577 GCF_000164805.1 Carlito syrichta | reverse complement strand
CTCCGGCGATCCTTCCGCCTCAGCCTTCCGAGTAGCCGGAACTACAGGCGCGCGCTATCATGCCTGGCTGATTTTTGATTTATTGTAGAGATGAGGTCTCGCCAAGTTGCCCAGGCGAGTCTTGAACCCGTGCAATCCACTCACCTCAGCCTCCCAAAGTACTGGGATTACAGGCTGAGCCACCGAGCCCGGCTGGATATGGGTATTTTTAAGGCTTCTGATATATACTATTAATCCCCCTCTAGAAAATTTGTATCTGTTTATACTCCCATTAGCATTGTATAAGAGTGCTCAATTCCCAACATACCTGCCAACACTGGGCATTATAATTTAAAATATTTCTTGGTCCTCTTTGTATTTTTTCATTAATTCCTTCCTTTTTGGAAGCAATTAAAATTTATTAAAGTATTACAAATTTATTAAACTATTGCAAACTTATTAAAGTATTGCAAATTTGTCTTTCTATCGGCAAATACCTCTTTGCTTTAGAAACATGACAGTTTTTACCCCACAATTTTAAAATAAAAAACTTAAAAGTTAAAAAACAAAAGAAACATGACCTTTTTTTTCCCTTATATTCCCTCATTCCAGTCAGAAGTAAAGAACTTTCAGGTTGCTAATAGAGAACAAGAAACCTCTTTTTGTTAATGGATGATGCAAATATCATACAGTTACACAAGATTTTCCTCTTAGCCTTTCCCTGAAAATGGTCTCTGATTTGTATGCAAGTCTATTAGAAACTTACTTCTGGAGAGTTTGTCTTTCATCTTGAGTATGCCTCTTAAAATGAATTTTAAACAGGGGTTCTTAATAGGGATTTATGAATTTTAAATAAAAATTCTTGTTAGAGATTTATTTATTTATTTCAGTTGGCGTCTCACTGTTACCCAGACTGGAGTGCAGTGGCATGATTACAGCTTACCGTAGCTTCAACCTCCGGGGCTCAAACGATCCTTCTGTCTCAGTCTCCCAAGTAGCTGAAACTACAGGCATATACCACCATGCCTAGCTAATTTTTTTTAAATTGGAGTCTCACTCTGTCGCCCAGGCTGGAGTGCAGTGGCACACTCACGGCCATCCCAGCGTCGACCTGCTGGGCTCTGGCAATCCTTCCACCTCAGCCTTCCAAGTAACTGGGACTATAGACGCAGACTACCACGCCCTGCTAATTTTTGATTTATTGCAGAGATGAAGTCTTGCCAAGTTGCCTGAGCTCGTCTTGAACCCGCGGGCTGAGGTAATCCACTCACCTTAGCCTCCCAAAGTGCTGAGATTACAGGATGAGTCACCAAGCCTGGACAATTTTTTGATGTTTTTGTAGAGACGAGATCTTGCTATTTACCCAGGCTTGTCTCACACTCCTGGGCGTAAGAAATTCTCTCGTTTGGCCTCCCAAAGTGCTGGTATTGCAGGCATGAGCCACTGCTCCCAGCTGAGAATTGTGAATTTTATATAAGGGTTCTTGATAGAGATTTGAATGAAGTCATGAGTTCATTTCTTCTTTTATATTTCCTTCTAATTATCTGGAGAATTATTAATTGAATACCTACTAAGTGTCTTGTCCTAGATATTGTCAAGTGTCCTCATTATTCACAGATTTTTATTTGTGAATTTGCCTATCAGCTAAAATTTGTGGTAACCCTCAGATCAATACTCATGGCACTTTCATGGTCATTCACTGACATGCGCAGAATGGTGAAAAATGAAGTCACCCAGTGTGATCAGCTTAGCTCTCAATTAAGTTCATACAAAGCAATGCTGTGCCTTCCTGTTCATCTCTTATACTCAAGATCAGTGTCCTTTTTGCAGTATACTTAGTGTCTTTTTTTTTTTGCTTTTTGTTGGTGATTTCACTGTTTGAAATTGCCACCAAGCATACTGTAGAAGCGCTGTCTAATGTTTCTAAGCACTTGGAGGCTGTGAAGTTCCTTATGGCAAAAAATATATTTGGTAGGTGAGTTTGGTTCAGGCATGAGTTACAGTGCTGCTGGCATGAGTCAACAACATATTTTAACTAAGTTATCTTTAAAACAGAAATACATCTGACCCAAGATTATGTATTGATTGGTTAATGAAAATGTTGCAACCAGGGGCTCTTAGGAAGCTAACCCTGTTTCCCAGGATAGAAGATACTTCCCAGGATAGAAGATACTCCTGCTAGGTGAAGAGAAAAAATAGTGAGGTCTACAGAGGCTCCTGCGTGGGCTAAGTTTCCTGCTAGAGGGGGATAAACAGTTCAACCAGTTCCTGCCCCAGCTTCAACTATTGAGGAGGCTAGTAGTAGAAGGAAAGATGGTGGTAATAACCAGAAGCTTATATTGTTTATTCGTGGGAATGCTATATCGGGGGCTCCAATTATAAGGGGTACTAGTCAATTGCCGAAGCCCCCAATTATAATGGGTATAACTATAAAGAAAATTATTACGAAAGCATGAGCAGTAACGATGACATTGTAGATTTGGTCATCTCCCAATAGAGTCCCCGGCTGTCCGAGTTCTGCTCGGATGAGAAGGCTGAGGGCAGTTCCTACTATTCCAGCTCAAGCACCAAATAATAAATATAAAGTTCTGATGTCTTTATGATTGGTTGAAAATAATCAACGGTTAATGAACATAGGTAGGGTAAAATAGCTGAGAAAGCATTAGGCTGTAAATCTAAAGATAGGGGTGGAGTCCCCTTTTTACTAAGTCCTGAGGTGAATATCATATTGAATTGCAAATTCAAAGAAGCAGCTTCAACTCTGCCGGAACTTCTCCCACCTTTTTTTTCTTGGATGTTCAGAATTCACTAATTCAGTGTTCCCAGCAACTTTATAGAATAATGAGAGTTGACTGTATATTAAAAGGTAACAGTCTACCTTGGGATATGAGAGGAACACATATAAAACAAAGAACAACCTAAAGAGTAAAGGTGGTTAAATAACAAAGGTTAGGAAAATCAGGACGAGCTAGAGGAAGGCTTTGTGGAGTGACCACTCAGTCATAAATCTGAAATGAAGAGGGCTTATGTAAGCTCAGGAAACTAAGAGTAAGAATGGATGAATAGTCTTGTTTGGGGAGAATGGGTTGTAAGTTAATTTGTTTTAATCTGAGAGTTCTTTAATCTTGGGCAAATAAGAAATAAGGCTGGAGAAAATACTAGGAGTTATGAAGAGGATCTGGGTTTGTCCTTTGACCAGTGATTTTTAAAAAAAATTCAACTTTATTGAGGTATAAATTACATAAAGCAAAATGCACCCATCATAAGCATATAGTTTGGTGAACTTTGACAAATGTATATACTCAAGTAAATACCACCACAATCAAGATATTAAACATTTCAGATTTATAGACACCCACAAATGTCCTTCACAATCCTTTGCACTCAGTAATCCTCCTTACTATCCATGATCCTAGGCCAAAAAATATAGCACCAAATTGTCTCCTACAGAATTTCATATAAATAGAATCAAATAGTTAGTCTATGAAACTGGCTTTTGTTCACCACAGTGTTTTTGAAACTTATCTATTTTACATGTAATATGTAGTTTTTAAAAACTTCTCAGCCAGGCTCGGTGGCTCAGCCTGTAATCCTTGCTCTTTGGGAGGCTGAGGAGAGTGGATTACTTGAGTCTGAAGGTTCGAGACCAGTCCATGCAACGTGGTGAGACCTTGTCTCTATAATAAATAAATAAATAAATAAGTCAGGCGTGGTAGAATGTACCTGTAGTTCTGGCTACTTGGAAGTCTGAGGAGGAAGGATTGCTGGAGCCCAGCAGGTTGACGCTGGGGTGGCCGTGAGTGTGCCACTGCATTCCAGTCTGGGTGACAAAGTGAGACTCCAACTCAAACAAAAACAAACAAACAAACAAAAACTGCTGAATAATGTTTCATTGTATAGATAAACCAAAAATTGCTATTCATTCATTTATTGTTGGACATTTAGGTTGTTTCCAGTTTTGAACTATTATAGGTAAAACTTCTATGGCCATTTGTTTATGACTCTCTTTGTGGAAATGTGTTTTCATTCTTCTTGGTTAAATACTTGAGTGAAACTTCACATCATATAAGATTATGTTTAATTTTTTAAGAAACTGCCAAGCTATTTCCAAAGTGGCTAAAATATTTTACATAACCCTAGTTATATGTGAAAATTCCAGTTGTTCCTCTTCCTTACACCTAATATGGTAGGTCCTGAATTTTTGCCATTCTAGTGGGTACATACTGGTATCTTACTGTGGTTTTAGTTTACATTTTTTTTTGTGGCTATTGATGAACATCTTTTCATGCATTTGAGATTTTTATATGTTATTTTGTAAAGTATCTAGATGTTCAAGTATATTGCCATTTAAATTTTTTAATGATCATAGATACTTAATAGTGATACATATTTATAGAGTGTATGTGATATTTTGATACAGGCATATAATGTATAATGATCAATTCAGGGTAATTGGGATATCCATCACATCAAGCCTTTATTATTTCTTTGTGTTATGAACATTTCAATTTCACTATTTTGGTAATTTGGAAATGGACAATAAATTATTATTGACTGTAGTCATCCTATTGTACTACTGAACACTAAATCTTATTCCTTTTTGTCTAACTGTATCTTTATATCCATTAACAATCCTCTCTTTCTGTCTTCCCCACTATCCTTCCCAGCCTCTGATAACCATCCCATATTGCCATTTTAAAAGTTGATTTTTTGTCTTATTATTGGGTTGATGACTAGCTTTAAATGTTCTGTATATCAGTCCTTTGTCACACATATATACTGTGAATATTTTCCCGTGGGTCATGCCTTTTCATTTTGGTAATGGTGTCTTTTGAAGAGCAGAAGTTTTTATTTTTGAAGAAGGGCAATTTATCAGTGTTTTCCTTTTGTAGTTCATATTTTTATATTCTTTTTAAGAAATCTTAACTTACCTTAGGGTCACAAAGATTTTTTTCCTATGTTTTCTTCTAGAAGTTTTATAGCTTTAGCTTTTACATCTAAGTCTATGATCTATATCAAGTTAGTTTTGCTGTATGATGTGAGGGAAGGGTCGAGGTTCATTTTTTTCTATATGGCTATCCAGCTGTTTCAGCAGCATTTGTTGAAACAACTATTTTTTCCCCATAAGATTCACTCGACACTTTTGTCAAAAGTGACAATTGATCATATATGTGTCGATCTATTTCTGGACCCTCAGTTCATTGCCATTGGCCTGCATGTCTAGCCTCATACTCATACCGCATTGTCTTGACTAGCTTCATAGTATGTCTTGAAATTAGATAGGGTAAGTTTTCCAAACTTATTCTTTTTCAAAATTTGTTTTGAATAGTCTAAATTATTTGAAAGTATATATAAATTTTGGAATCAACTTGTCAAGTTCTAAAAAAAAGCCTGTGAACATTTTCACTAAATCCTATTGAATATACAAATCAATTTGTTGAGAAATAACAATAATATTGAGTCTTACAATCTGCAAACATGGTATAGCTCTCAAGTTATTTGTCTATTTCAATTTACTCAGTAATGTTTTGTATTTTATAGTGTAGAGGCTTTGCACATATTTTGTTTAACTTCTTCCTAAATATTTTATGTTTTTTGATGTGATTGCTAATGGTCTTTTGTTTGTTTGTTTGAGTAGGAGTCTCACTCCGTCACCCAGGCTGTAGTGCAGTGGTGTGATAATGGTACCTCAGTCTCGACCTGCTGAGCTCAGGTGATCCTTCCCCCTCAGCCTTCCAAGTAGCTGGAACCCCATGTGTACCACCATACCTGGCTAATTTTTTGATTTATTGTAGAGATGAGGTCTTGCCAAGTTGCCCAGGCTGATCTCAAACCCTTGGACTCAAGTAATCCTCTTGCCTCTGCCTCCCACAGTGCTGGGATTACAGGTATGAGCCACCGAACCTGGCTGCTAATGGTCTTTCAAACAACCAACTTTTTTCATTGGTGTTCTCTCTCTTTTTTATTTGAGTTGGAGTCTCGCTCTGTCACCCAGACTAGAGTGCAGTGGCCGCTCCCGGCCACCGCAGCCTCGACCTTCTGGGCTCTGACCATCCTTCCACCTCAGCCTTCCAAGTAGCTGGAACTACAGGTGCGCGCTACCACACCTGGCTAATTTTTTCGATTTTATTGTAGAGATGAGGTCTCGCCAAGTTGCCCAGGCGGGTCTTGAACCCGTGGGCTCATGCAATTCACTCACCTCAGCCTCCCAAAGGCACGGGATTACAGGCTGAGCCACCAAGCCCGGAGGTTTTCTCTTTTTTAAACCCATTTTTATGGCATTGAGTTTTGCTTTTATTTTTATTATTTCTTTTTTATACATAATTTGGGTTTAGTTGTTTCTTTTCTAGCTTTGATAAAGGTAATTTATTTTGGACTTTTATTCTCCTTTAATATCAGTGTTTAAAGCAATTAATGTCCCAATAAGCACTACTTTAGTTGTGCACATGCTACATATTCTGATGTGTGTTTTCTTTGACATTCAGTTCAAGATATTTACATTTTTATTATGATTTTTATTTGACCCATAGATTATTTAGAAACATGATTGGGTTCTGGAGAGGGCTCTTTTCCTGGCTTACAGATGGTCGCCTTCTAACTATGTCCTCACATGGCAGAGACAGACAGAGAGAGAGAGAGAGAGAGAGAGAGAGAGAGAGAGAGAGAGAGAGAGAAAGCGAGAGAGAGAAAGAGAGAGAGAGAGAAAGGGAGAGAGAGAGAAGAAGAAGAAGGAGGAGGAGGAGGAGGAGGAGGAGGAAAACTGCTCTTTGGTGTCTCTTCTTAAAGGGGCACTCACTGATTCCATCATGAGGGCCCTACCCTCAGACCTTATCAAATCTGATTACTTCCCAAAGGGCACATCTTCGAATATCATCATGTTGGGCATTAGACCTTCAATACATACATTTTGAAGGAACACAATTCAGTTGATAGCACACATTCATCAGAAATATCTCATTACTCACTGATTTTATTCAACTGATATGTTAGCCACTTTTCTAAGATGTGTGTTAGTATCTAAATGACAAAACTTCCATTTTCTACTCTGTTAGTATTACTCAGTTTGGGAATTACTGCTGGCAATAAGAAGTCCTTACACACAGATTTTTGAGTAGGGAATTGACATGATGATGTCAAATAGGTGTTTGAAGTAGGGAGAACTAAGTATGGGAGGGTGACAGGGATAGCAGGGTATTTAACCATCATTATGGTAACTAGTTGATGAGCTCTCTCAGGGTTGAGGTCAGCAGAATTTGTCATAAGTCACTTGCTTAGCTGGTTGTGCCTATGCTTACCATTATCTATTATCCTCAGAACTAGAACCTTAGAGAGCTCCAACAGTGAGGAAGACAAATGCTGAAATGCACTATTCATTCATTTATTCATCTAGCACATTCTTAACTGTTTTATCTGACATTTTAAATAAATGCAAAATAAGTAAGACTAGTACCCTAGCCCTTGGGAAGGCAAAACAAATATTAGTCTTAAAATAATCATAATAATTCATTATTTTGGTTATATCTTACTAAGCAGTAAGAAGTGACCTTCTTTGGTAAAAAAGATAACCAACACACTCTCCTTCAGATAGTCCATATGCTTTAAGAAAAGGAAAAGGACAGCCAGTGTGGGATGGTGTTAGCCAGAGAAGTCTTTTCAGAGGAGGTTTTTTTTTTTTTGAGTGTCTTGAAATAGAGGCTGAGTATTGACGGCTGAAGATGAAGTGCAAGATCTTTTGGGCTACAGAAATCTCTTGGACAACATCATAGGTGCTCAGGCTGACCCAGTCAGGGTGGAAGTTGGACTTTGGAAGATATGACAGGATAAGATATGACAGATGTGACAGCAATAAGATTTTAAAATCAGCTTCATGGTCACATTTTATTTTTCTTACAAACTGTAAAATTGTTCCTTATCATAAAAACCTGCAATAATATTTTAGGACGATAGGCACTGAGTTAATGTATTAAATTAGTAACTGAATTCCCTTTCTCTCCCAGACATAATTCTAAACATCAAGGGAGATACAAAATTTTAGCATTTGTTCATTCACTCATTCAGTCAATATCTTATGATGCTGAAGAGGACATGGCCCATGCCTTCAGTGTCTTACAGTCCAATGATCCCACATGACTGAAACAAATGGCTGCTTGGATGCAGATCTTCCTTCTCATTTGGCTAGCAGAGGGGTTCACTTGCCCCTCAGACACTTTCCCCAGGACTTTCTGATTGACTTAGGGACACAAGTAGAGAAGGTACAGATTGGAAATCAGAAACAATGTTGGGATCTGCTGGGGCTGCTGCAGCCTTTATTCTTATATCACAGAATTCTATGTTGTCGTCCTGGACATCTTTCCATGGAGATTTCTTCGTTAGGAACAGTGTTTCTTTCCCTAGATTGTTGAAACAGTCATTTGAATCGGCAATTGGGGCTCAAGTAGAAAGGATGGAAAGCATGAAAGATGTCACTTTCTTACATAGTTTCTGGGAAAATTCCCAGCTGTATGAGGAGGGTATAATAAGTGAAAATCAGTGGTTTAATCAGCAGGCGGGAAGTGCTTGCAGCTAAAGGTGTTTAGTCTACAGTATGCACATGCCATGCCATGTGGCTATAGCATGAGTTGAGTACAGCCTTAGATTGTGTTGATAGAAGTATGGTTTCTAAGTATCTAAAATGAAGAGTTTCTCTTTTACTTTATGCTGGCAAGTTTATGTCTAGAGTGTTTTATTTCTCTTTAGAGATCAAGTTTTAGGAGAGAAATAGACAAATTGATATCTTAAAGTATTAAGAAACAAAAATGGGAAGATGAAAGATTTGAAACCGAGCAATGTCTGCAAGTCTGATGGTTGATCTTGCAGAAGTGAGAACTCGAAAGGACCTAAGAATGATTTTTAAGTATTAGGTTGGGTCCCAAGAGTATAATTAGGAGCAACTCAAGGAAGTCTCAGGGAAATCCAAGTGAGAGAGAACTTCTCAACAACCAGAACTGTTTCAAGACGGCATAGCTTGTCTATTGGGGTAGTGAGTTCCCCATTACTGGATAGATTTGATGAACATTTGGGGGAAGTATTGTGGAAGGATTCTAATATCTGAAAATATGTGGTGATTGTTTGATTTTACAATTCTGTACTCTGGAATGAATTCCATCACACCTCAATGCCCTCTGAGTGGTGAGAGGCAGAGCTAATAGAAACCAAAGGACCTTGGGTGAGTGGGCAAAGAGGGTGACTTCCAGAAGTCCCACTTCTGAGTTGTATTTGAGCCACCCTTAGTGGCCAGGTGGAGGAAGGAAAAGGAATTCCAAGAGGGAAAACACCTTCTGTTGCTCTTGGTAAACACTGAAACACAGCACTACCTGCTGAATGCAGACCCTCCGAGGGTAAGGATTGCACCTGGTACACTGGCTGCTCTATTTGCCTGTACTTCCTAAGGTAGGGGACTGATCTTAGGCAATCTCTACTCTAACTCTTGAAGGTAATTAGGCCCTGGGGTATGGATGAAGTGAGTGTAGATCTGTTGTCAGTAACAGGAGTCAGAGCATGTACCAATCCGCAAGCTTCTTTGTTATCTTTTTTTTTTTTTTTAACAAGAAGCAAGATTTATTGGTAGGGATGAAAGGCAGCAGAGTAAAAGCCCTCCTGAGTGCAGGGCCTGCCACTTGTCCATGGGGACATGACTGGAGATGTACTTGACCCCAAAGCCATCTGGGATGAACCACTTCTCAGCCACCATTTCTTTGACTTTATCTGCGTTCAACTTGGTAAAGCCCCACTTCTTTGAGATGTGGAGCTTTTGGTGGCCGGATAACTTGAACTTGGCTCTGCATAGGGCCTCAATCACATGTTTCTTGTTCTGCAGCTTGGTGAGTACTGACATAATGACTTGGCCAATATGCACCTTGGCCATGGTGCCCTGGGGCTCCCCAAAGGCATCTCGCATACCTGTCTGGAGCCTATATTAGGGATGGGGTAAAATCAGACATAAACATGCACCGGAAAGGGCTGTCTCCGAAGTCCCTTAGGGCAACTCACATAAGACACAGGCTGCATACACTACCGAGTAAGCTTCTGTTTGCAGCCATTGCACACCAGGCCCGCATGAGGAAAGGAGTACAATCAGCTAATTGACTACACACTTATTTGCTATTTCCTGATATCAGGATAGTCTCAGTTGCTCTTTCTCCCTTTGGCTTGTGGGTGCATTTTTGGTCTCTAAACAGCCTCATCACTAGGACAGGTGAGTATTCTGGAGGTTGCTGCTGTTACCTTCCCTCACTTGACATGAACTCATGCATCATTCACTGCCTTTGGTGTTTCTCTTTTTATATGTATTTGTTCTGTATCTCCAATAAATTATAAAACTCTTGAGGTGAGAATTGACTTATACTTTTGTGTCCCCCACAGCATCTAGCTCAGTGCTCTTGTATAATGAAGGTGCTTATTCAAGTATTAATGATTAAATGTCAACTTATTAAAAGCAGATCTTTATGCTTAAAGGAGATGATGTTGGCTAGTTTTTATCCAGAAAAGTTGTGGACTCTTCATTATGAATAGTAATCATTGAACGCCAGATATTTTCTTTAAAAATTAAAAAACCCTTTAAGTGTACTGGCTTATATAATTTGAAAATGTTTGCAGCTGGGGAAGGTGTTGGATACCTTGAGGTCTCTCCTGGTCCAGTATTTGAGAATCACCTTCAAGGTCTGTTTAGCTCTGTTTGTTAAAGTAAGTTTTGAGAATTCTGCTGCTGCTAATGAGAATCTACCCCAAATCAACAATATACTTCCCTCTCCCCGTGATTTAGGTGGCTACATCTCCTAGAAAAACAAATAGAATATTTTGCAAGAAGTCACATATGTATTAAGTTCCTAAGTGTCCATAGGAAGGGAAGTCTATAGGAGGGCAGCAGGAGTCACCATCAAGGCTGGTTTATGTGGGCATTGCAGTGGGATGGTGACCTTGGACACCACATCTGTTTGACCTTTCTCTCACTTCCTCTAGAGAGGGCCTGTGGTAAAAGGCAAACAGGTTGGCACCTCTTAAAGGAGAGCCTTATCAAGTAAAAGCAAGTCATCTCAAAGCAGGGTGTTGGTTTTTCTTCTCAGTGCCTGGCTAAAAGTTCATATGTGGGGAAACCAAGGGAACCACCTTTGAAAGGTTGCATGTAGACAAAATAATAGAATCTGAAACCGTGTTCTTGTATTTTAAAAATAACAAAACTTGGCAGGTAATGGAAGCACACCATGATTTAATTGCTTTTGGTATTAATTAAAAAGGATAGAACAGGCTTTCAAGGAAGGATTTTTATGACTGTAGGAGTGTTGAACATTATCTTTGTCTATAAATATATATTTATATATATATATGTCTTCTAAATAATCACAAAAGCTGAGGAAGAAAAAGAAGCATGGCAGATTCATTTTGCTGCCAATACAATAAAGTATCCTGGGTTCCCTGTGGAAGTCTGTGCTGGGCAGTGTTCTCATAATGCTCAATCTTAATTTTTTCTTTCTTGATTTCATCTTGTTCATCCCTGCTACGTAATTATCTTCCCTTGTGCCACTCAAGTTATTTTTCCCCCTCAATACTTAACTGTAAAACACGAAGTCATTGTCTTACCCCCTCCTTTTAAATTGTTACTGATGGAGCTAACCCAGCTGGCTGGGTGATTTGATCCTGTCTTCAGTTGATCCTTGTATTATCTAACCATTATGGTTGCTCTTCTTTGGAAAATGTGCAGGTTTTTATGGCCAAAGCTAAAATAGCCATGTGGACATATCCTGTTGCTCCAAATTTCATTTCTCTCAGGAGCACTGAGTAGAATCACATCATTTTTCTTCTGCTTTCCAGTTGAGCGGGAGGAAAAAAAATTGTCTAGTTCCTAACTAGCTGTGACCTTGAGGAAGTTGTTTCTCAGGGTCAGAGACTTCTCATCTTTGAAGTGAAGGGAAAGATTGGATTGTCTCTAAAGTTTCTTTTGGCTCTGCCATTTGTAATTCTGCTTCAGCTTAGCATTCTCCACTCACGCTTCATAACAAAGAGCACCATGGGTGTGCAACAGACAAGAAATGGTGGCAAGCAAGGGAGAGAGAACTGAGCCCCAGTGAGTGGAATGTCACCCCAAAGTCAACATTTGCAAAACCCTGAGAAGCTGAGCCCTGTAATGCACTCATTGATGAACATTCCCCAGTACAGTGCCCTGAGTATCTTAGAGGAGGAAAGTCATAAACTTGAAGGCATAAATGATTCTTCTTTCACTCTACTTCATAAGATTTCCATAGGCTAAAATTAGATCTCAGTGGTGTTCAAGTTTGGGGGTGTTCACTTCTTTCTACCTCTTTGTTTTTTGTGCTGTTCAAGGCCCATTTTAGTTGGTCTACAACAAGAAGGAGAACCAGCTGATGTAGGGCTGGGGGAGTACTAGGCCGAGAACTGGGCCAAGAGTACTGGCATTTGGCGCAGGCTGCAGTTACAGCCTGCTTCCCTCACTGAGGTGCAGAGTTATTTGAGGGGGAAGCACTCTTCAGCCTCCATTTTGGAAACCCAGAGGCTGGGGGAAGCCAAAAGAACCTTCACAGGAGTCTAGTAAGGCCACGACTAAACACACAGTACTCTATGACACATGGCTTATGGTTGGGAAACAAAGAATACTCACCAGCTTTAACATGGAACGAAGCCTTGGGAGTGGCATTGGACTATTTTCTTTTTCTGTTTTTTTTTTGAGTTGGAGTCTCACTCTGTCACCCAGACTGGAGTGCAGTGGCTGCTCCCGGCCACCGCAGCCTCGACCTGCTGGGCTCCGGCGATCCTTCCGCCTCAGCCTTCCAAGTAGCCAGAATTACAGGCATGCGCTACCACGCCCAGCTGATTTTTTGATTTATTGTAGAGATGAGGTCTCGCTGCCCAGGAGGGTCTCGAACCCGTGGGCTAATGCAATCCACTCATCTCAACCTCCCAAAGGCGCGGGATTACAGGCTGTGCCACCGAGCCCGGCTTGGACTATTTTCTAATACTTAAAGCGCTGGCATGTAGAAGATTAGGCATGTGTCTGTGCTTTCAGAGAATGTTATTGGTGGAAGTTACAGACATAGATTTTGACTCTGTTCCAATTAAAATATTCTAATAGCACATCAAAAATTGGAATAGTATTCTTATAGATTTATAGTGTTTTATAGTTATAACAGTGTTTTTATAGCTAATTTTTTTTTTGAGTTGGAGTCTCACTCTGTTGCCAGGTTGCAGTGGCATGCTCATGGTCACCCCAAAGTCGACTTGCTGGACTCCGATGATCCTTCCACCTCAGCCTTCCAAGTAGCCAGAACTGCAGGCATGTATTACACACTGGGCTAATTTTTATTTACTGTAGAGATGAGGTCTCGCCAAGTTGCCCGGGCTGGTCTCGAACCTTGGGCTCAGGCAATCCACTTGCCTAGGTCTCTCAAAGTGCTGGGATTATAGGCTGAGCCACCGAGTCCTGCCAGTGTATGGCATTTTAATGATCTAACTTGGAAGTCACACAGCATAACTTACACTTTATTATATTGATTGAGGTAATCACAAAGGCATGCTCAGTTTCAAGGTAAGGGGACGTGGAGCCTACCTTTTGCTGGAAGGAGGATCAAAGCCACATTGTAAGAAGCATGTGGCTGGGAGATATTTTTGTGGCCATCTTTATTAAATACAATCTCCACTGTGTGTGTGTGTGTGTGTGTGTGTGTGTGTGTGTGTGTGTGTGTGTGTGTGTGTATTTATGAATTAAATATCAGGCATGGTAAAAGCATTTTCATTTTAAGAATTATAAATTTATTGGCCTGGCTTGGTGGCTCAGCCTGTAATCTCAGTGCTTTGGGAGGCCAAGGTGAGTGGATCGCCTGAGCCCGTGGGTTTGAGACCAGCCTGGGCAACTTGGGGAGGCCTCGTCTTTACAATAAATAAAACGTTAGCACACGCCTGTAGTTCCAGCTACTTGGAAGGCTGAAGCAGAAGAATCACTGGAGCCCAGCAAGTCAATGCTGGGGTGATCGTGAGTGTGCCACTGCACTCCAGCCTGGGCGCCAGTGAGACTCCAACTCAAAAAAAAAAAATTATGAATTTATTAATGTGAATATGTTTTGAAGGTAAGTTTTATTTATTTATACTTGCAAACAATTATATCAATTGAAAAGGCTATACTCTATTAATATGATAGATTTAGTATAAAATACCTAAAAATGCTGAAGTGATTTTTTTTAAAAGATGCATCTTCTTAAGTGCATGAATAAACCGGCAGGCAGGTAGCAGAAATCTTTGGAGGTTGGAAATGAAAACGAACATGACTTGGGAAAGCTACTTTGTGCTAAAACTGATGTGGACTTGAGACCTCTGCAGATCCCTGATAGTCTAGAACTTGGGTTTCACGTGACATTTCTATGAAAACAACTCAGTCAAAATAATCTTAGATCAAAGTAGGGATGATAGGATTGGAGACCCCCACATAAAGCCACCAAGACTTCAAAGACTAGGTTAAAAATTAAAGCCCACCCTGCAAAGTGAGGTGGGGAGAGATAAGTGCCTCTTTTACTCACTAAGTGGGGTGAAAAAAAAATCCCCTGGAATTTCTAATCACATGCCCACCTTTGGTAAGTTCAGGACTGGAATTCTCATCTTTCCATCCCCCAAAGTCATAATCCAAAAATTTAAATCCAAAAGTTTAAAATGGTCCTGATTGGTTGGGTCTTGAAGAGCCTATCAGGAAGAAATGCAAATCCTCTTTGAGGAAACTCAAACCTCGCTGAATTTTCACAGATAAAATTCCAAAGAATATACATTCATAAACACACACACACACACACACACACACACAGTTCTCAAATTCACAATATGTGAGGAAACAAGATCCCCTCTGCCAAAATATTATAATGATCACTCTGACCCTGCCATTCTCTTCTTAAACCCTTCCAGGAGCTCCTTGCCTGGAATATTATCTTCTGTCAGTGAGCTCCAGAACCCCTTGGCTTCTTCTGCACAGACTGAGAATAGTGTTTTTCTAAGCGTGGTGGGCATCACCTGGGAAGTGTCAGTGGGTGGGACTGGGGATCTGGGCTGAATGTGGCTAATTCAGCGTCTAATTTGTGGGGCCCCACGGAGCAGCTGAATGCTTCTCGAGGTGCACAGCGGGTTTCTCGTGGCATTGCTATTATAGGATTATTGGAAATGGCAAGCTGAGCATCAAGCAGCGGGGCCTCTTTGCTCAGGCTCTGAGGGCAACTTAGCAGCAGTAGCCCCTGCTCTCGGCAATCTTCACCTTGAGGAAATGGGTGGACAGTGGAGAAGGATGATTCTTCTTTTGTGAGGAGAATACACTTTCCTTTTGAAAGATCTCTAAGGAATAATTCTATATTTTGCTGCAGTTCCTAGCCAGCTTCTAAAGTTCTTCATTTTGCCAAAGCCAAATAAATATCTCTTCTGACATTTAGCAGGCTGATAATACTTACTGAGCTCTCCTCTGTGGAGAGATACAAAGGAACCTGTGCACATGCTCTCTGATGTTAGGGGGTACTCAATTTCAATTTTTCAAAAGAACAAAGAGTTAGAATTGTTGGAGTTAATGACGAAAGTGTCAAAAGTACGCGAGGAGAGATATAAAAACCGGAATACATTCATGTTGTTCTATTTGTTCTACTGCAATATTTTTTAAAAATCATACTTTTATGTCAAGATAGAAAAGAAAAACAAAAAGAATTATGAGCCTATGAGAGTTTAGACAGGAGTAATAAGTAGTGTTTGAGCAATAGGCGGGAGGGGCAGCATTCCATGTCTTGGGTCTTTTCTTCCTTTCCTACTCCTTGCCGCCCACTGCAGCTTGGAGTGACCTGGCTCTCTCCTTCCTTGCCTCTTAAGTCTTCTTAATATTGTTTTGTCCCGAGAGGTTATCAGTTCCTTAGTTTTCTTTTCTATTCCTCTCAGCTGGCCTATGGGCCCACTTTGTGGCCTGCCTATGCCGTTCAGAGGCCCTGACAAGGTCTCTTTGCAGAGACACCCTATCCAGACATCCCATACAGATGCTAGCAGCTGCAGGCAGGTTGCCTGTGGGGTGGGCTGCTAATGCAAAGAGGGTGACCAGGACCCCAGCATTGTCAGGGAAGATATGTTGGAGGAAGCTGTCAGCAAGGTTCTGATGGTGGTGAGTTTCTTGGTTTGGGAGACAGGGGAACAGAGACAGAACCTTAGAGGGAGCAGGATTGAGCAAGACTTGAGCATAGGAAGAGAGGAAGCCAACAGGTGTTCTGGGCATGGCTGTAATAGTTCAGATATTTGGAACTTGAGTCCCCTCTCCTGTCACCATACTTTCTTTTCTCCTTACTTCTCTCTCACATTCAGAATACACCTATAACTTTTTATTACACAGCACTCAGGGAGCAGGTGGATGAATGGATCTGAAACAAAGTCCACTGGATTTCTGATGGAATTCCTTTCTTGTCTAGCATAAACAATAATCTTAAAAACTGAGGCTTTTAGCCAGGCTTGGTGGCTCAGCCTGTAATCCCGCGCCTTTGGAAGGCTGAGGTGAGTGGATTGCCTGAGCCCACGGGTTTGAGACAGGCCTGGGCAGCGAGATCTCATATCTATAATAAATCAAAAAATCAGCCGGGCATGGTAGCGCATGCCTGTAATTCCGGCTACTCGGAAGGCTGAGGCGGAAGGATTGCCGGAGCCCAGCAGGTCGAGGCTTCAGTGACTGGGAGCGGCCACTGCACTCTAGTCTGGGCGACAGAGTGAGACTCCAACTCAAAACAAACAAACAAACAAACAAACAAAAAACTGAGGCTTTTAAAGGTTTTATTTTTTTAATTCTAAAAGCCCTTGGCTTTAAATATCACAGTCAAAATCTAGAGAGCTGGGATTTTGGAAGGCAGGATGGTATAATTGGTTTCCTGCTCAAAAGGAGATATAAATGTGACCAGCCAAGAAGAAGGGAAACCAAAGTAGATATTGCCAAAACGTAGATGCTGCCTGAGTTCCTGCGAAGGGTCTCAGCATCCCTATTCCCCTAGCCTGAGTTGGAGGAGAGGGACTGAGATTGGACAATTGAAACTATAAATGGATTGAAAGGAGCTCCAAGAACAGTAGACACTTGTGACTTTCTTCCTGAACTATGGCAAAGACCGAGTAGACCTGCCCCCAGCATGGCATCTGGGTTCTAGAGTAGCAATGGCTGGGGAAAGTCTAGGTTGACAGGTCTGAGAACAATCTTATGTTCTGTGCTCTCCAGGGTGGACGCAGGGGGCATCCAAAGAATTCCCATGGCCTCCACAATGGCTGCAGAAGTGGCTGAGAACATGCTGGTGGACCCTAAGGAGACTGGGGTTGGATTCTACAAGGAGGTTGCTGAATGCATATATCTCCTGGTGAGAAGATATAGCAGGATGCTGAATGGTGAGGATCAAAGAAGACGAGGTATATCTCAGTGGAGTCGTCCAGGGCAAAGGACTACTCAGTGATCAGATGTCTTGCCTAGAAGCTAAGACAATACTTGCCTCCCCTCAGCATTTTAGCAGGAAGGGAAAGAGGAGAGGTTGGGGAGAGTGGACATCTAGCACTAACTATGTTGAAGTCTAAAAGAGACTGAGTAACCTTGAATTGGAAAGATTATGTTATTTGTTACAGAGAAAGAAATGGGGGGCTCACGAGCTAAGTTCTGTTGCAGATAACAAAAATATTGCATATTTTGTGGTTCATGATGGTACAGTTTTGTTATACAGATTTGCCTAGATGGAGTGAAGAGACAAAAGTGAAGTTGGATAGATGAATGTAGAGATCTCCAGAGGGGAGCACAAAGCACATATGAGCTAATTATGATGAGACCCTGACTAGTTTCCAAGAGGGGTCTGGGAATGGGAGAAAGCATGGTGATGTTTCATATTGCACAGAGAGGGCTGCCATTAGACTCCAGCTAATGTTCGTTTAATTAGGTCTGTTAATAGGTGTCTCTGGCCATGCCCTCAAATAACTGTTGACAGGGAATCATTATGAACCGGCGGATGGCTTTAGTTCCCTGACCCTCTCTGCTTCAAGGATGCAAAGTTATCTGTTAGTGCCGTGAGAATGGCTCCCGTTCTTAAGGCATGGATGGAGTGTGCGGTTGTGCTTCTCCAGTTGTTGCATGTGACCAGATGGGTCCAGACCTAGACACGACTCAGGCTTCATGCTCTGCTCCCGAAGGGACTGCTGATGAGGAGGGGGCAGAGGAAGGGAGATGAACTTGCTTGTTCTGAATCAGAGTATAATGAAGAAGTCAGTTATGTATATCAAAAACAAACCAGGCTGGGTGTGGTGGCTCAAGCCTGTAAGCCCAGCACTTTGAAAGGCCGAGGTGAGAAGATTGTCTGAGCCCACAGGTTCGAGACCAGCCTGGGCAACTTGGAGAGACCTCATTTCTATAATAAATCTAAAAATTAGCCAGGCGTGGTAGTACGTGCCTATAGTTCCAGCTACTTGGAAGGCAGAAGCGGAAGGATTGCCTGAGCCCAGCTGGTCGACGTTGGGGTGGTGATGAGTATGCCACTGTACTCCAGCCCAGGTGATGGAGTGAGACTCCAATTCAAAAAAAAAGAAAAAAAAAAATACAAAAAACCACTCCAACTTCAGATCACTGAGCAGTTACCTGTGAAATTTAATAAGAAAATTATCTGTAATCTGGGTATTCTATATTCTTGAGTCTTCAGTTCAAGAATAATTTTCATGAGAAGAATGAGATTTCTGGCACAATTGCCTGAGCTCTTTGGTGAGGAGACTCTTCCCTTCTCTTGAGTTTCCTCCCTCTTTCCTTACCTGTGACACCTTCCAGCTTTGAACTTCCCTTTCCCCTTTTTTTGTGTGCCTTTCTGCCCCTGATGCTTGACCTTCAACTGTGGTTCCCTGAGCTTCCATTTTGCATCCCAGGGGGAAAAAAAAAAAAAAAAGATTTCCTTCGGGGGAAAAATTGGGTTTTCTTTTTCTAATTTCTTGGGTCTTTATGAAGTTCAGGGAACAGCCTTGGATTCTAGACTGTTTAATGATTTGTGAGTTTTACTCTGTCCTGAAAATTTTGTTTGTGGAACAGATTTGTTAGAAGAGTATGAGCTGCTGCTAGAGAGGATCTGGATTCAGAAAGATCTGACATATTAACAGGGACCAATTAATCCACATTCTATGACCTCATATCTCCTCTGCCAGGCATTGGCGCAGGGGTGGAGAGGGATTGATGGGGCAGAGGAACTTTTACCTATTGTACCCTCTGATAGATGATAATAGTACTCTTGAAGCTCTCAAATAAACTAATTACAGTTACAATGTTAATGAGTACATTATATAAAAAACTCCTCAAGCTCTTTTTTCTTTTGACAAGGTCTTATTCTGTTGCCTAGGCTGAAGTGCAATGGTGCAATCATAGCTCTCTGCAGCCTCCAACTCCTAGACTCAAGGGATCCTCCTGCGCCAGCCTCCTGAGTACCAAATTACTTTCTGAATGAATGGTCATCATCTTTCCTTTTATTCATGTATCTTATTTCTTCACTTTGGGGGGGGCGGGGCTTTGGGTTTGGAGAGTAGCATTAATCATCCTCCTCTGTTCATAGAATATAGTTATCATCATTCTTTACAAAGTCATTATCTTGTATTATTATTTTATTTTTTCTTTATTATCCAGGTCTCTGTTCCCATTTCTCTCACCAACACTGACATTTAAGCTGAAGTGCTCAGTCTGTGACCTTGAGTATGCATGTGTCTATGAGAAATAGTGCTGTTTTGTGTATGTGTCATTTGAAAAACATGGAGAATTTAAAATATTTACAAAAGAAAGCCTAATGAATCTCAGTGTACCTATCACTCAGTTGCAATGATGATTGACCCATGGCTAATTCTTTTCTCTCTCTATTGTTTTCCTACCCTTCACCATATTTTTAAAACAAATCCCAAATATCATATCATTTAATCTGTAAATATTTCAGTCTCTCTCTTTCTCTTTTTCTCTCTCTCTCTGTCTCGTCAGGATCTCACTCTGTCACCCAGGATGGAGTACAGTGGCATAATCATGGCTTACCACAGCCTTGACCTCATGGGCTCAAGAGATCCTTCCACCTCAGCCTCCCAAGTAATTGGGACTATAGGCATGCGTCACCATGCCCAGCTAGTTTTTTAAAATTTTTTTTGTAGAGATGAAGATCTTACAGTGTTGCCCAAGCTGGTCTCCAACCCTTGGGCTCAAGCAATCCTCTCACCATGGCTTCCCAAAGTACTGGTATTACAGGCATGAACCAATGGGCCCAGCCTCAGTATATATTTCTAGAAGACAAAGACTCTATTTCAAACATAACCACAGTGCTATCTTCAAACATAAAATATCAACAGTAATCCTTAGTATCATCAAATATCATCCAGTAAGCAACTACATTTTCTAGTTGTACTATAAATGGTCTTTTCTTTTATTTCCTTTTATTTGTTTATACTTTGAATCAGGATCCAAACAAGGTCTATACATTACACTTGGTTAATATGTTTATTAAATCTCTTTTAGTCTACAGGTTCTCATTCTATTTCTTTTTGTCCTTGATGGCTTTTTGCTTTTGAAGAAACTGTTATTTATCTAGTGGTTTCCAGCAGTTGGTTTGTTGATTGCATCCTTGTGACAATGTTTAATATGTTCCTCTGTGCACTCTGTAAAAAGTTAGAATTAGAGGTCTGATCAGATTTGGGTTCGATCTGGGACAGGCCAGCCTACTTCCCAGGTGGAACAGTAGATGCAATATCTAGTTTTCTTCTTGTGATATGGGTAGCCCTTAATGATAATTTCTTATACTTAATTCATTAGAAGATGCAAAAATTGAGATATCCTAGTTCTATTACTTCTGCCTTTGTTTATTAGCTGAAATATACTACTGAAAGAGAAAGTTTGCCTCATCAACTGTCTTTCATTAGTTTGTATAGGAAAAGTAGAATAAATACTTTAATCTTTCCCTTTATAAACAGTTTTCAAAAGAATGAGTTGGTTTCCAAGGGTGATCAATAACAGTTCTTTTTTAAAAAGTATCATAATAAATTCATAGATTTAAACTAATTTAATGTGTTTAAATTGACTATAGTTATTTTCCTTATTGGTGCTCAAATTGTCCCACCTTTGGTTAGTAGGAAACTGTAACTATTCAAGTTAGCTTCTGAGTCCATTTGACTTGAATATAGAAGTCGTGCTTTTTGGGAAGTTTTCTAGATACTGTCAAATTAATTGTGCATAAGGGTCATATCATTTGCCTTTTCACCAGCTTTGCCAAGAGATATGACGTCAAACTAGATTTTTACCAATCTCATTGGGGGAGAAGGTGTTTCAGTGTAGTTTTAATTTACTTTTCTCTTATTGTGATTGAAAGGGAACATCTTTTCATGCCTTTAGGAATCACTTGCCTTTCTTTCTACAAATTCTCAGTTCATATCTTTATTATATATTACATTTTTAAAAAGCGCTGCTGGCTGCCTCCTTCTCTAATTTTTATAAATTCTTTTTATATTAAAGATATTAACCCTTTGTTTAGGAATAAATTACAGTTTTTCCAACTTTGTCATTTTTCTTTTCTTTTTTTGAGGTGGAGTCTCACTCCATCACCCCAGACTAGAGTGCAGTGGCACACTCATGGCCACTCCAGCGTCGAACTGCTGACTCTGGCAATCCTTCTGCCTCAGCCTTCCAAGTAGCCAGAAGTACAGACACGGGCTATCACGCCCGGCTAATTTTTGATTTATTGTAGAGATGAGGTCTCGCCAAGTTGCCCGGGCTGTTCTCGAATCTGTGGGCTCAGGCAATCCACTCGCCTCGGCCTCCCCAAGTGTTGGGATTACAGGCTGAGCCACTGAGCCCGGCCTTGTCATTTCTTAATGGTCATTTTCCATATTTTATTTTCTATTCATGTGATAATGTCAAAACATTTTAATTACTGAGGGCTTGGGTAGGATTCTCACACAAAGACTCCCCCACTATTACTTTTCATTTTTAGATTTTTTTTCCTGGTAATTCTTTCTTGTTTATATTCCAAATGAACTTTATGTTCAACTTATCTAACTCAAGATAAAAAATTATTTGATAATATTTTTATCGAGATTGCATTACACTTATAAGATATCTTACACAAACCATATCTTTAGGATGCTGAATCTTCCTATTTAAAAACATGGTGCCCTATTCTATTTATTCAAATCTACTTTTTGGTTCTTCCAGATCATTTTATAGTTTTCTTCAGATAAGTTTTGGTCCAGGTATTTTATTTTTGCTACAGTAAATTCTTTTTCTTTCATTAGACTTCAAATTAGGTCTATTTGCATATACTTATTTTAATACCTGCTACTTTACTATATTTTCTCAATATTTGTAGTAATTTTCCCAGGGATTCTTTTCATTTTTTGAGATTATATGCTAGTATAGTTTTACCTCTTTCTTTTTCTTTTTTTTTTTTTGAGTTGGAGTCTCACTCCATCTTCCAGACTAGAGTGCAGTGGCACGCTCTCGGCCACTGCAGCCTCGACCTGCTGGGCTCTGGCGATCCTTTCATCTCAGTTTTCCAGGTAGCCGGAACTACAGATGCGTGCTACCAAGCCTGGCTAATTTTTGATTTATTGTAAAGACGAGGTCTCACCAAGTTGCCCGGGCAGGTCTCGAACCTGCGGGCTCAAGCAATCCACTTGCCTCAGCCTCCCAAAGTGCTGGGATTACAAGCTGAGCCACCGTGCCGGGCCACCTCTTTCTTTTTCATTCATTTTTCTGTATGCTTTCTCTTGTCTAATTGCATTAGTTTCAACACAATGTTAAATAGAGAAAGAGATAGTGCTTGTTTTGTCTTGTTCCTGAATTTTGCAGAAACGCCTTTGGTGTTTCCTTGTTTGGTAACATGCTGGATTTGGGATTGTTCAGCACTGAAATTAACTGATGAATGATCCCTTCTTTTCTCTCCCTTTTCTTCACTGGATCTGTTTTGAAGTAATATATTCTTTTTTACCCTCAATTAATGCCCATAGGGCAATTATTGAGCTTATTTTACTTTCCACATATTTCCAAGCTTCCTTTGTTTTTTGTTATATTGCATAGGAATAGTTAAGACATGTAACTTTATCACACTTCCTTATGTATCTTACATACTCTCCCTCATAGCTATAATTTAGTCAGATATTTATTAATGAATATACATTTAATATTAAAAAATTCACTAATTGCTGCTAGTGCATAAAAGTAGAGTTAATTTTTGTATATTGACTGTATTCAACAAACTTGCTGAATGCATTTATTAGTTTTAATAGGTGTTTTGTAGTTTCCTAAGGACTTCCTACATAAATAATCATGTCTGTTTTAGTACAGATATCCTCTCCCCTTTAATTCATTGCAAGCATATTTTCCTTTACCTCACTGAGCATAGTTATTCTATACAAAGTTGCTTTAGAGTTCCTATTTGAGAATTCTAACATCTGGGTCATCTCAGAGTTGGCATCATGGTGATGATCTTTCTCCTTGAGAATGGCTCACATCTCCGTGAGCCTTCTATTATTGAATAATTTTGGACTGCATTGCAGACATTGTGAATGTTATGTTGTAAAGACTGTGCATTCTGTTACATTTCTTCAGGGAGTGTTGACATTTTGTTTTAGCAGACAATTAACTTGATTTAGATTCCGAATGCTAACTATGGTGGCTGTGTAGGGTGGTGGCTCAGATCTTCAACCAGTTTTTTAAGCCATAGCTGTAAGCTGCTTTCAGCTTGTTCCACATATGTGTGGTTCAAAGACAGCCAGAGACTTGGGCTGGGTTTATAAATACAATTTGAGGTTCTTCTTTTCTTCTTAGGATTTCCTCTTAATTTTCTGACAACTCTGGTTCCTCTGGTTAGAAAGATGGTGAACTTTCTACCAGAATTTGATCCATTCTGCAACAGTGTTGCTGCAAATGTGGTCTCCCTCAGGGCAAAACCACAATAAACAGGGAATTCACTCCAGACTGGCCACTGGCTTCAAGTATTGCTCCCTTCTAAAATATGCCTGTCTTGCTCAGTCTTCATTGTTCTCGGTATTGTTTTGCTGTATTTATTTTCCAAGAGTTTATAGCTGATGCTAGGTTTGCTAAGAGTTTAATCTTTCATACTAGAAGTAGAATCTCTTTTAGCACAGGTTGAGTATCCCCAGACCAGAAGGATTTTGGATTTCAGATGTTTTGGAATTTTACAATATTTGCATATACATAATGAGATATCTTGAGGATGGGACCTAAGTCCGAACACAAAATTCATTTATGTTTAATATATACCTTATACACTAAACCTGAAGGTGATTTTATACAATATTTTAAGATAATTTTGTGCATGACAAAGTTTTTGTATGCTGAATCGTCAGAAAGCAAAGGTGTCAAGTGTGTAATTTTTTACTTGTGGAGTTCAGAAAATTCTGGATTTTGAAGCACTTCAGATTAGGGATGTTCAATCCATACTTCAAAAGGTGTTGAAAGTGTCAAGATCAGGAGGAACTGAACTGCAACCTCAGGGGCAGGCTCAGATGGGATTATTTTGGGGCCTAAGAGTCTTTCAACAGTGATTTCTCCACTTCCCTGTAGCGAAGTCTGTTTTTTCTGGGTTGAGGCTGGCTGTGGGGCCCACTGTTTAACAGCCATGTCTCTGAAGGAGAATTTCCTGCCCCTTGGGTTCTGAGCCTCCCCCACAGTACTGCTGGCTATAGGGAGCTGGATGGAATCTGGGAGGTGTCTGGTGTCATGTCTGCTGCCTGTGGGCCTGCAGGCCTGTGCTCAGCAAATGTCCCTATCTACGGAGTAGGTGTGGAGTTGAGAGGAGCAATGTCTCCTTTAAACCTCCCAAGTTTAAGGTTACTCTTTAGTCTGATAGTGAGATAACCACCTGATCTCCATCAGGGGAAGATGGTGTCTACAAAAGCACAGGGAAAAGGGAGTAAGGAAGGTTTCCTGAATCCTGGGAAACGCAACTGCTGGCTCCAGCACATATTTTCTGCCTTTTGTGCAACTTCTACTCTAAATCATCTTTCAAATCTGACTTCTTTCATTATACCTTTTCTAATTGTTACTACTCTCATTAAAAAGAAAATCTCTCCAAGAACTATTGGTGGACTATGCCATTCCCTGTTTTGTCCTCTAATAATTTCATATGTATATGTCCGGTCTTCCCTATCAGTCTGCATTAATTTTGAGGGCTGGATCCCGTTTCATGAACAATTTATCTACCTGGCAGTGTCTAGTACAGGGCACTTTATTAATATACAGTTGGTTTGCGCTTGAAATCAGGAACCCATTTTGACAGCTCACAGCTCTGGGTTTGGAGCAGAAAAATAACGTCTGTGAGTTTGCTCCAAGTTTATAGTGCAGGATATTAGAAGTAAAGCTTTAAAAGAAATAAGTAAATAATGGATCTGTCTATCAGAAGGTTTCAACTTAAGTAGAGAGGTTTAAAGCCAAGATGAGAATTATTAAGAAAGTAAACATGGCTATTTCAACAGCTTAGGTATTTAACTAAGTTAAATCCTGGGCAAGATCCTGGCACTTTAATTGAAATTAAAATTTAGCATCAATGAAGTAAGGACACACTTTGAATAAGAGCAGTACTTTATTCTCATCTTGTACACAAAATGTCAAACTGACTTTTTCTCCCAGAAGTTTCTATAAGCCTGAGAAATTTTCTGAGCAGGGTGTCTCCGGATCAGCAATTGTAGTTACATTATTGTTACATTATTAGACACAAATGGCTTTTGGACATTCTGTGTCCATTGATTTGTTTCCTGGCCTAACAGGATACACTATTTAAATGGTTTTTGCCAGGGGTATTACTGGTTTTGTTATGTTTCATATGCTTTTCCTCCTGATCCATCATGTGAATAATCCTCATGGATTTCTGCCTCCTCTGAAATCCCAGCATTCATTGTCCCTATTGCCCATGGACTCTTCAAGTCATAATGTCTTATCTTTGATGTCCACCTACTTCAATTTACTCATGTTACTCAAGAGAAGACCAAGGCCCAGAGTGCCATGGTTTCTTAGGATCATACGGTAATTTGATAGCAAAATTGTGATTAGGCTCTGAGTCTTCACAGACAGTATGGTATGCTTCTTCCTCCATGGCACTGCCTACTCTTACTATTATAAGCATATAATAATAGAAATAATAATAGAAATAAAATAATAATGTGGGACTTCTGTATAAAGCTTTATACTTTATTTCTTAAAATTTTTGAAAGAATGAAATAATGTCTTTTGCAGCAACTTGAATGGAATAAGAGAACATCATCCTAAGTGAACCAACGTAGGAACAGAAAACCAAATACTGCATGTTCTCACTTGTAAGTGGGAGCTGAACTAAGGAACCGCAAAGGCATATAGAAAGGCATAATGGACATTGAAGACTCAGAAGAGGGAGGGTGAGAAGGCAGGAGGGATGAAAACTCAGCTATGGGATACAATGTACATAGGTGGGGTAATGGGTATACTTAAAGCCCAGACTTCTTTGCCACTATACAATGCATTCATGTAACCAAAAATCATTTGTACTCCCTAAAGCTATTGAAGGAAAAGAAAAAAAGAACTGGAAGTAATTTCCCTTTCATAATAAAATCTAAATTCTAAGGTAAAACAAAAAATGCTTATATTTTTCACTTTTTTTTTTTTTTGAGTTGGAGTCACCCAGACTGGAGAGCAGTGGCCGCTCCCGGCCACCGCAGCCTCGCCTGCTGGGCTCCAGCGATCCTTCCACCTCAGCCTTCCGAGTAGCCGGAATTACAGGCATGTGCTACCACGCCCCGCTGATTTTTTGATTTATTGTAGAGATAAGGTCTTGCTGCCCAGAGGGGTCTAGAACTCGCGGGCTCAGGCAATCCACTCACCTCAGCCTCCCACAGGCGTGGGATTACAGGCTGAGATATTTTTCACTTTTATCAAGATAGTATTGATTTAGTTAGAGGCCAACCCTAAAATAGTTATTGTTAAGTCACACTCCCAGTGGGGGCCTCCAGCATGTTAGGTTAGGCCCGCTGGGGGTGTAGGTGTCTGGTGCAGGATCCAGTGTCACATGAAAGATGCAAAGAATTGCACAGAAGTTAGATAAGAAAATACAGTTGACTGGGCGCGGCGGCTCAAGCCTGTAATCCCAGCACTTTGGGAGGCTGAGGCAAGAGGATTGCCTGAGTCCTGGCGTTTGAGACCAGCCTGGATAACTTGATGAGACCTCGTCTGTACAATAAATCAAAAAATTAGCTGGGCGTGGTAGCTCGTGCCTGTAATTTCTGCTACTTGGAAGGCTGAGGTGGAAGGATCACCTGATCCCAGCAGGTCAATGCTGGGTTGATCGTGAGCATGCCACTGCACTCCAACCTGGGTGACAAAGTGAGACTCTGACTCAAAAAAAAAAGAAAGAAAAAAAGAAAATATAGTTTATTTAAAGTTATGCAGGGGGAGAGGGTGTATTTATGGACCTTGTAGGGGCTGGCCAGTGTCGTGTTCGGGTCTCATTGGAGGAGACTATGAAGTAGTATTCCTATAGGGAGAAGTTACTTGCCGCAGGTTTAAACTTCGCGAGGGTGGGAAAAGCTGGAGCTTAGGGCCTTTGTTGTTTTGGGTGGCAGTGCCATTTTGGGGATGCCCTTCTGAGTGTTCTCTGCTCCCTTCATTCCCACCTTTTCTGTTTATTTGGGAGAGGGGCGTAGTTATTCCTTCTGGCTGCTTCCTGCTGGATATGGGCATTGTGGAGTGAGGTGGGGGAAGGGCACAGAACCAGCCAGAATAGGGCCTGGAGGTAGGCACTGAAGTTTTGAGTTTCATGAAAGTTTTTTGTAAATGTAGAATGGCAACTTGTTCTGGCCAGTCCTCCAGTGGGCATGAGGGCGGTAGTAACCAGCTGTCTTGGAGTAGACTGTGGAAGTAAATAGAGAACCTGGAAGAGAAC
>NW_007253575.1:78219-78885 GCF_000164805.1 Carlito syrichta | reverse complement strand
AAGTGAACCTTGAAAAATTATCATAATACAATAAGAAAGGGATTGGCAGTAGTGGGAAACCATCAGGGGAGGAGGAGGCGGGATTGGCAGTAGTGGGATTTTGTCGGGGTAGGTGGGGACATACCTCATCAGTAAGGGTATCTGCATAATGAACATTTGTATACCTAAACTCCAGTGAAATGGTGGGATGAGTGGAGTTGTTTTACCTCTGAGGTGGGTTAGAATTAATAGGGGAAGGAGGGTTAGGCTGATGAACATGGTGTTGTAAGGGGTGAATTTTTATAAAAGACACTTAATAAGATCTGAAGATTTGCCTAGGGGGATGGGATAAGCTGGTGTTTGTCCTTCAGCAGAATGTCTGAATGGTTGTTGATTGCTATACTGATGCCAAAAGACTGAGAATAAGCTAAGTTTTTTTTAGGTTTTTATAGATACTTTTAATTTTCACTCCTATTTTTGGAAATATTTTTATGATTTTGGGAAATGGGGTGAAGATCATTATTTTGTATCTACTTCCTGCTGAGATGGGGCCATAGCGATGTCTCTACCTATTTATTTTAAGGGCATGAACAGGAAATGGCAGAACCTTAAGCAAATACTATTTGGATTTATTTATTTATTTATTTATTTATTTTGAGTTGGAGTCTCACTCTGTTGCCCAGACTG
>NW_007253575.1:62524-78199 GCF_000164805.1 Carlito syrichta | reverse complement strand
GGCTCAGTCAATCCACTCACCTCAGCCTCCCAAAGGCGCGGGATTACAGGCTGAGCCACCAAGCCCGGTGCTATTTGGATTTACTAAAACATTAAGTGAGAGCATAGGCAAAAATTATTAAGCAAACGATGATGAAAAGAGTTATTGTCCCACAAAACAATGTTGGAAAAGTGAAAGTTCCGTAAATTGTATGTATTCATTAACATAAGTTGAAATATTTCTTTGTAAACTATCTATAGTTGTACTTTAACAAGGAAATATAGCCACTTTGATAAAAAGTTTGAAGAAAGATTGAAAACATTAGAGACATGTAGTTAGGTTATAGCTTAAATTGAGAATTTAAAATAGGTAAACATTGGCAAGAGAAAACAGTTTTCTTTGTTTTTATAATATGTCTGATATACTTTTACAACAATTGATATGTTAGAGAGTGAAGTCCAGGTTATTCTGTCACTCATCCTATGTTGGATAGTAATCCTTGTGCCTGGAAGGAGATTTTAAAGTTTGTTAGCAATTTGGCGGTGAAATTAATTTACCTGGCCTTTAGGCAATTTAGAAGTGGGTGGGGTAGGTGTGGTTCCTGGAGCTTGCTGCTTATCTTACCCTAGAGATTGAATTAAGAACTTGAAGAGTTTAAGTACTAAAGTTTTTAAAAGCGTGTTGTAACACAAAATCACAGTAGTTGTTGTAAAAGTTACTTATTTAGCCAAAATGATGGTGCAACGATTTTGAAAAGAAAAAAAAACCTTGCTCTTTTGTAACAAAGGCAGTGGAGGAGGGCTAATTGGATTTTGTCTCTTTCTTCTACCCTCTGTTATTTAAAGAAGAAAATTTTTTGGAGATTGTTAATTAAGGAGCTCATGTTCTGGCCTTCGAGTAGCATGTTGGCCTAGCATTAGTGTACTTGATATTAATGGTAAATTTATAGAACCTTTTTTGTAGCCTCGAGTGTTTACAGAATTTTTAAATTTTTTTTTACAAACTTTTACCTACCATGTTTGATAAACTCATACCATTTTTTTGACATGCTTAAACCTTTTATTTTTGTTTTATACTTTCTTTAACCAGCCATTTTATTATAGAATAAAAATGTACCATACAAGATTCTTTTCTATACAATTATTTATCTTTTCTTTATCCTTTCTTACTAAAAACATACTTTTCATGGGCTGTCCTTGTCTTCCATCTGTTGGAGATTTTCCAGGGGTGGGGTAGGCTGCCAGCTTGGCCTACAGAACAATGTCTGAATGCTTCCTAAAACCTGCTTATTGGCAACTTATCTATGTCTAACCTGTGCTAGATTCAAAGCAAGTCAGTCTAAGCAAAAATGGTTATGCTGAGGCGAAATGTGAACTAAGTTTATTCTAAGTGTCTAGGGATCCCTCCTTTCTGATAGACACCCTGTCAATCAAGCATTATTTTTAAAAGATTTATTTTTAATAAACAAAAATGTGTTTGTATTTGTGGTACACAACACAATATTTTGAAATATGTCTACATAGTGGAATGGCTGATTATAAGCTCTACTCTGGGTGAGAATACTTCTTAGGATCTCCCCTGGCCTGGAGAGAGCATGCCAACACTGTCCTCCTTCCCTTGTGATGACTCTGCTCACCATGTAGCCTTCTGTGGACTTATCTGGTCTTGCAGATACCCTGAGAGTAAGGAAGTAAGCTGGCTAGAGAATTTGAGTCCATCACTTCAGGCTCTGGAAAGGATAACTCCCTGAGTAAATTAACAAAGTGGCATTCCAGTTTCTGGAATTCTCAGTCTTCGGAAACTTTGGTTCATATGACTTATCCTGTGACACTTTAATTTAGAGGAAACTGACAGAACTGTTTCTGAAACTGCCCAGCTGAGGTCAGATCCTCACTGGTGATGTCTCTACCGAGCCATGCCTGTCTTGTAGGGTCTGTCTTAGGAAATGCAAGAGCTTCAGTGAATCACAGCCTCCTGACAAGCTACTTCATCTGTGGTTCCTTCTGTCATATCCCATTTTATGCCATGCTAAGTACATTCACAGACTGGGTTTGGTACTAACAAAGTCTGATGTCAATATTGGATGGAGAATGGGCTAAGAGGGCCCAGAGGCAGTCTTAGACAGCAGTGAGACAAAGTGGGTGCCTGGGTTTTAATTCACATTAGGGAGGATTCCAATTGGAAAAAACAAAACAAAACAAAACCTGGAGGCGATGAAATTTGTATGTCCTTACCAGGAAATCTCATCCTCTAGAAAATCTCTAGAAATTTCATTCTCACCTGTATGTGGGACAGACAGTAAGTTGGCCTGTTACTGTGCTATATCATTTTGCATCACTTTAAAGGAACACCTGAGGCTGAGTAATTTATAAAGAAAAGAGATATTTGGCTCGTGGTTCTGCATGGTGCTAGCATCTGCTTAGCTTCTCATGGAGGCTTAGGAAGTTTTTGTGTTGGAAGGTGAAGGGGGAGCAGGTATGTCTTATGGCGAGAGAGGCAAGAGAGATGCCAGGTTCTTTTAAACAAACAGCTCTCATGAACTAATAGAGTGAGAACTCACTCATCGCCATGAAAAGGGCACCAAGCCATTTAGGAGGCATCTGGCCCCACAATCCAAACACCTCCTGTTGTGGTCCGAGTAAATGGTCGGCTACTAACCCTTGCCAATAATTCGAGAGGCAGAAAGACTGGTAGGAAGAAGTTTACTTCTGGCCAGTCTGGGTGGCTCAGTCCAGCACTTTGGGAGGCCAAAGTGGGTGGATTGCCTGAGCTTGCAGGTTCGAGACCAGCCGGGCCAACTTGGCGAGACCCTGTTTCTACAATAAATAAAAAATTATCATGTGCCTGTAGTTCTGGCTACTTGGAAGACTGAGGCAGAAGGATCTCTGGAGCACAACAGGTTGATGCTGGGGTGGCCGTGAGCATGCCACTGCACTCAAGCCTGGGCGAAGCAGTGAGACTCCAACTAAAAAAAAATAAAATAAAATAAAGAAAGAAGTTTACTTCTGAATTTGAATCCAGGGAGCAGAGCTGGACTCAAGGGTTTTCTAAAATGGTTCTGCTCACTCTTCAAGTTTTACAGTCCACTTTTATAAGTTCAGGGTTGTTGGTTCCTATGCATTGATTACATGACTAGCAGAGCATTGTATAGAACCTAAGTTGCAGCTGCAGTCTGTCAATAATAACATTTTATGGTTTACATTTCATGGCACAAGTTTGGTTCACATCTCCTGGCACCAGCTACCAGAGGTATCTCACAGTTTTTTATCAGTAACACCTGGAAGAAACATTAATCAAGTTTGTAAAAGGAATTAACAGGGCCTAAGACATCATACATTGCTACATGTTGTTATACACAAAAGTTATACAAATCACAAGACTTATGATTACGTTGATACAAAAGTCATGCAATTACATCGATACAAAAGTTATACAAATCACAAGACTTATGATTACCTTGATGCTATATTATTCAAACTTATGATTACTAAGAAGAAGGAGTAAATGGGAATTGATTTATCTCAGTTGATTGGGCACAGTCTGCAGGGAAGTTAAAGATTCTTTGAAGTTATTCACTGGGAATGCCTGGGAGATAAGGAAAGCGCATCTTTTGTTAACTATCAGGAAAGTGGGTACATGTGAGCCTACTCAATCTCTCACCACGCCCTTCTCTAGAGGCTCTGGCACTATGGACAGACTATAGCGGGTCTCCATATCACTCCTATTGGGCGCCACCTCCAACATCGGGGACCACATTTCTTTCTTTTCTTTTCTTTTTGAGTTGGAGTCTCACTCTGTCACCCAGACGAGTGCCGTGGCCGCTCCCGGCCACCGCAGCCTCGACCTGCTGGGCACCCGTGATCCTTCTGCCTCAGCCTTCCAAGTACCTGGAAGTACAGGCGTGCTACCATGCCCGGCTAATTTTTTGATTTTTATTGTAGAGATGAGGTCTCGCCAAGTTTCCCAGGTGGGTCTCGAACCCGTGGGCTCAGGCAATCCACTTACCTCGGCCTCCCAAACCGCAGGATTACAGGCTGAGCCACCGAGCCCAGCGGGGACCACATTTCAACATGAGATTTGGAGGGGATAAACATCCAAATGATATCATGTGCCATCAACTCTTACCACAAGAATACTTTGTCATAAATCACCCCAAAACTCACAGGCTTAAAACAATCACTGATTCTCAAGACCCATCAGATGAATGGATGCAGCTTTCCTTTGGGATAGCTCTTCTTCAGGCATCCCTCCTGCCACTGGGCCAAGCAGGACATTTTTTCTATTCATGGTGGAGGCAGAGGGGAAAGAGGGACAACCCTGATGTGAAAGCACATTTCTTTTTTTCTTTTTTTTGAGTTGGAGTCTCACTCTGTCGCCCAGACTGGAGTGCAGTGGCCGCTCCCGGGCCACCGCAGCCTCGACCTGCTGGGCTCCGGCGATCCTTCTGCCTCAGCCTTCCAAGTAGCTGGAATTACAGGCACGTGCTACCATGCCCGGCTGATTTTTTAATTTATTGTAGAGATGAGGTCTCGCTGCCCAGGTGGATCTCGAACCCGCGGGCTCAGGCAATCCACTCACCTCAGCCTCCCAAAGGCACGGAATTACTGGCTGAGCCACTGAGCCCGGCTGAAAGCACATTTCAAACCCCTGCGAGGTGTCATGTCTGCTGGCATCAGATTAGCTGAAGTAAGTGACATGGCTAAGCCCAACTTCAAAGGCCAGGGAAAAATTCCCTGCCTTCTTGTGGGAGGAGCCACCAAATTACACAACAAAGGATGGACACAGGGAGGGATGAAGAACTGGGAACATTAAGGCAAGCCATCCCTAGGGAATTCTAGGAAGTCCCTAGAATTCCCACGAAGTCCCTAGAATTCCCTGTTGGGATTCTTAGAAACAGGCTGTTTTTATCTATAGTCTCTGGGGAAGGTTTCTCTGCAGATGAGGTCCTTATAAAAGAAAATATGGTAATAGTTTGGCAGTTCCTAAAAATGTTAAATGGAAAATTATCATATGATCCAGCAATTCCACTTCTGAGATACTCCCCAAAGAAGTGATAGCAGGAACTCACATAGATACTTGCATACCAGTGTTCATAACAGCATTATTCATAATAACTGAAAGGTAGAAACAACTCAAATGTCCACTGAGAAGAATGAATGAAAAATGTGGGATATGCATACAATGGAATAAAAAATGTGGTATATACATACAATGGAGTGACATTCTGGCACATGCTACAACATGGATAAACCTTGAGGACATTATGCTAAGTGAAATAAGTCAGATACAAAGGATATCTGGGATGGCAAATAATTTATGAATCTACTTAATAAGAGGTAACTAGAGTAGCCAAATCCATAGAGAAAAATGTAGAATGATGTTTGCCATTCTACATGAGGGACTGAGGGAAGGGTGGAATGGGGAGTTATTTTTAATAGGAACAGAGTTTCTGTTGGGGAAGATTAAACAGTTCTGGAATGCATGGTGGTAATGGTTGCACAACAATGTGAATGTACTTAATGCCACTGAACTGTATACTTAAACATGATTGAAAGAGTTAGTTTTATGTTATGCCTAATTTACCACAATGAGAGAGAGAGAGAGAGAGAGAGAGAGAGAGAGAGAGAGAGAGAGTGAGAGCGAGAGCGAGAGCTAGAGAGAGAGCAAGAGAGAGAGAGACACCAGTTGGTTTGATCATCAGATCTTCAGAGACTTGAGGCATCAGATGTGCAGAGATGATGTCCAGGACTTCCATGTTATGAAGGTCTCTCTGTTTCAAAGATGGGAGGAGAAGGAAGCTTAAGTCTGAAATATTGGATTAAATATTCATATGAAATTGGAATTATAGAATTAAATTTATTTGGCTAGGCTAGAAACTTGCTTTGTAGAAATGGACTCAAGTTTATATACCAAAAGTCATGGGAAATGGAAGGATTCAGGACTCTGAGAGGTAAAATTAGCATAATTTTGGGCCCGGTGAGACTGTGGTCTTGTTTCTCACCTTTTGTTAAATGAATAACATAATAGATGCATGAGGGAGGATGGGGGACCTAGCACAGACAGCAAGTAACTCCAAGCCAAAGCAAGTGGTGAATAAGACATACAGAGTTTGTCTGGGGGAATCACGAGGCTTTGATGGGATTGCTGCCCTAACCTTCTTATGATGGCTATTAATATTTCTTTTGGGAAGAAAAAGCTAATGGGTGCCTTAGGAACTACCAGCTTCTAGTGGACAAGAAAGTTTGTTCACCTGTTGAAATGTTTGTATTTGTGCTTTTCTTTTTTTCCTCCCAAAATACAATTTGCCAATAATGTTACTGTCTCAATGTGGGTAAGAGAAGCAAGGAGATGTTTGTCTTTAACCTTGACATGTTAAGAGGACTTTCTTTGTGCAGGGGTTCCAAGCATTTATTGATTTTCTTTTTTTCTCCCTCTTTATCCTGTTCCCTCCATCTATGGACTTGGAAAGATAGATTCTAAATGGTCATCTTTCCATGTGACCACATTTCAAGGGTTTCTGCCTGGTAGAACAGGATTGACACTTGCTGGGGAAGCTGCACATTGTCTTATGAGTTGCACTTGCTATTAGACTCACTCTAGGACTCTGGACTTGGGATGAGAATATCTCTAATTCTTCCTCTGATGACTCATTTTCTCGTTGCTCAAGAATTTTGGACCTTGGCAAGTTGGGTACTGCTGGGGTCTCTGAATGGACAGACTACCATTTTCTGTGTTCCCTGGAGATGTGGAAACAAATGTTGCCTCCTTAGCTTTGGGCTTTCCATTAGGCAAATACAGCTTAATGAAGAGTCTGGGTTTGAAGAGTCCCAAGAATTATAGGCCTGGGTGTCCTGCCATGGTTCCAGAGGGCAGCAGAGGCTGAACAGATTTGCAGAGCAAAAGAAGCATTGCAGAACAGAATGAGCAGCGACCAAATCAAA
The DNA here is from genome assembly GCF_000164805.1 of Carlito syrichta. Taxonomy (NCBI): domain Eukaryota; kingdom Metazoa; phylum Chordata; class Mammalia; order Primates; family Tarsiidae; genus Carlito; species Carlito syrichta. Next base: position 71,279 of record NW_007253575.1, on the reverse strand, counting down.
GGGCCATGGAGGAAAATTGCCTGGGCTGCCTGTGTCCAGGTAATGGAAAGTGAAGAGACATTTGGTGTCATCAGCAGAGCAACCACGAGGCTCAGACAGAGGCCGCTGGGAGTGCCTCATGTGGTTTCAAGACCCTGCAGCAACCAACCCTTCTCGATCAATGGAAATGTGTTCTTGCTTATTCTCTTCTGTGCTGAAAACTCCCCCATCCCCTTCCTCTTTTTCTAAACATCCCATAGGTCCAGAATGAAGAATGATTCAGATTAGTTGTCCTTGGAGTGAAGAGACCTGGGGAGTGGCTCCCTTCAAAGATCTGTCAGGAATGTGTTAACAGGGATGAGAAAGTGAAAACCTGAAAACCTCAAGTGGGCTATGGGAGGGGGGCATGGGGACACCCGTGAGGGGGAGTTCCCAGACTGGTAAAATGATGGATACTCTTTCTAAAATAATCCATATTAGTAGAATGTGCAGCCTTCCCTAAAAGGTTTAATGAAAGCAGTACTCAGGCTTCTGTGTGATTTCAGTGTTAAGAGGCTGCAGGGGAAGGCATCTTACCCATTTCATTGTCTTCAGTCAGAATTAACCAAGATACCTGACTCCATTCCAGCCTGTTTGAAAATCTTAATTTAAAAAGGTTTGCTTGCCTTTTTTGAGGGAATAACATACTGAGTATTTTCTATGTCCCTGGCACTGTTCTAAATCCTTCACAAGCATTATTCCCTTAAATCCTCAAATTTTTCCTATGACAAAGGTATTGTTATTATCCACATTATCTAGATGAGGAAACAGGCATAGAGAGAGCAAATCACTTGCCCAAGATCACGAATTATTTAGTTAGTGACTGAGCTGGCAGTGAGCCAGTACGGTCTGACTCTGGACCACTGCTTGGGAGCCGATCCTCACTGTCCCATTTCATGCACCTTCTACAGTTTTGTCCCGGGCTGCCATAACAAGTACCACAGAATGGGTGGCTTACACAACAGAAATTGATTCTCTCACAATTCTGGAGGCCAGAAGTCTGAGATCAAAGTGTCAGCAGGGATGGTTGCTTCTGAGGCCTTGCCTTGGCTTGGAGGTCGTTGTTGTCTCCCTGTGTCTTCACATGGTCTTTACTCTGTGTGTTTCTGTGTCTAAATGTCCATTTCTTGTAAGGACACCAGTCATACAGGATTAGGCTTCACTTCAATGACTTCATTTAGCCTTAATTGCCTCTTTAGTGATTCTGTCTCCAAACACAGTCAACTTCGGAGATACTGGGGATTAGGGCTTCAATCTGTGAATTTTTAGGGGGACACAATTCAGTCCATAACACAGAGACTGTGGGTCCCACTGAAGCCTGTAATTGTTCTTCTGTTCTGCATGAGGATCAGTCCCATGTGCACTGCTCGCCTCTTAGGTCTTCCTTTCTAGTTGATTAATTATCTCTGTTCTTTTGTCCATAGATTACCTAAGTGTGCCCAATTTCATGTCCTTCTTTGGGAGTAGTTGGATCCAAATTGAAACATGTTATGTTCACTTATATGTGATTTTTCTCTTTCTTTGTATTAATTGATAAGACCCATTCTGGTTTGGGGGAAGAAAACTTAGTGCAGAGAAGGAAGAGATAAAAGAGTACAAAAGAGTACAGACACCTGGAGAATAATTCTGATTTATCTCTTACCTTATAACTCAGGTGCCTTGTAGCACTGGAACTGGATTCTTTTTGCCCTCTATCACATGCTCAATTAAGGCAGAAGGGCTTTGCCTACATGTGAACCCCTTCTCCTGTTTGGGACACCTAGAAGCCAAGAGTCATGGAAACACAAGGTGCAGAGGCTCAGGGAAGCTCAGAGCCTTGGCTGAGCCCCAAGGCTGGCTTAAGGCTAAACTGAGACAGGTGTTAGGCTCCACTTACCACCCAGTGTGAGGAGCTTCCCGTATCCTGTCCATATCCTGAGTTCTGCCATATTGTTCCATTGCCTTAAGTGAAATGATTTCCTTTCTTTGCTTTTTTAAGTCACCAATTTCTGAAGAAGGGCCTGACGAATACTTCCCAATAGGTTCCTAGCTGTGTTTGTCTTGTTAGACTCATCGGAGGCAGTAAGACATCAGTGTGTAAAGTGTGTTGAAGTATTTTAGGATGTTTCCCATAGCTTTATAGATGGGACCCTGTCTGAGGTTAACATTACCTGAGAAATTACTTCCCTTCTAAATTGATATAAGATAACTGTTATAACTTCCATGTTTGCATCCACATTACATTGTTATTATCCACATTATCTAGATGAGGAAACAGGCATAGAGAGAGCAAATCACTTGTCCAAGATCATGAATTATTTAGTTAGTGACTGAGCTGGCAGTGAGCCAGTACAGTCTGACTCTGGACCACTGCTTGGGAGCTGATCCTCACTGTCCCATTTCATGCACCTTCTACAGTTTTGAACATCCCACAGGTCCAAATTCGTGTAGGATTCCCAATAGGATGACTATGGGAAGTGGCATCATGGGAGGTCATTAGGTCATGAGGGTAGAGCCCTCATGGTGGGACCAGTATCCTTATTGGAAGAGGAAGAGGGTTTGCCCTCTTTCTGCTCTCCACCATGTGAGGATACAACCAGAAGTTGGCAGACTGTAACCCAGAAGAGGGCCCTCACCAGAGTTAGGCTATACCAGCGCGCTGTTCTCAGCCTTCCAGCCTCCAGAGCTATGAGAAATAAATATTCTTTATAAGCTGCCCAGTCTATGATCCTTTGTTATAACAGCCCAAACTAACTAAGACAATAACTATTTAGAGGCTCCCTGGAAAGGGCTGTGGTGAGGAGAGGAAACACTGATTCTGGAGTCCTGTCCCCAGTCCTGTGTATTTATGCCGACCTGGGTCCTTAGGCTTCATTCTTGTAGAGACTTTTATGGGATGGTCATGTATGATCTTGGCTGCTTCTAGATCCTAATTAACCAGAGACTCTTCCAGGGTAACTCATCTGTTAAAGTCAGAGTTTTCAATTTCAGAATTTTACGGCTTTCCAAACCCTAGGAAGGGTTTGACTCTATGACAATGCACTTGACTTGAAACTGTAACTAAAAACTGCTGTTGATGGAAGGCAGACAGAACAAGTGAGGGAGTAAGTGCACGTGCAGAGTGTGCAGGAGTGAGCAGGCAGCATCTGCTGAATGGTGAACCCCAAGAGTTCAATTACCCCAGTTCCCTCCACAGAATGTAACCATGGAAACCTCATCATCCAAAGCATCACCAGTCTCCAAGCAAAACACACACACACACACACACACACACACACACACACAGGCACACCCTGAGATGGCAGTGTGTGTGTATGTGCATGTGTGTGCCTGTGTTTCAGTTCTTGGGTATGTGGAGTGTTTGTACGATGTCTTGACAGTTTGTGTGTGTGGATATCAAATGAAATTAGAATGGGCGTTTGCTACCACATACTTTCCAGTTCTGTTCTCAGGGCTGGTGAAAGGTGTAGGTGTGAGGTTTGTCCTAATGTTTGAGTGCTGCCCTCAGAGATGGTTAGAGTATGTGGGGGAGCACGTGAAATTGCAGCTTACTGCAAGGTAATGTGGTGGCTTGGTTTGGACATATAGGAAGGTATTTAACTTATTTTTTCCCCCATATTAGTTTTCTATTGCACAGAAGTGTACAATAATTGAATTTTTCAGCAGCTGGGGGGTATTGATCCCTTGGGATTGGGAAACTTAGTGTGGGTCCATATTGAATTCCTCAAAGAGTCTAACAGGGATGTATATTTAGGTTTGGGAGTATCAATTTTACAAAGTGGTGTTTTTTTTTTTCTTCAGGGTAAGTGCTGATGTATTTTTTTTCTTTCTTTCTCTCTTTCTTTTCTTTTCCTTCCTTCCTTCCTTCCTTCCTTCCTTCCTTCCTTCCTTCCTTCCTTCTTTCTTTTCTTTCTTTCTTTCTTTCTTTCTTTCTTTCTTTCTTTCTTTCATTTCTAGCTTTCTGTTTAAACCTCATCCCTCTTTCTGAAGCTTGGAACTAGCTTGCCTATTACATGCAGGATATGTGAATGCTGCACTTGGGGAAGGGGTGGTGGGGACAACTCATGAAAGTCTGCTGATGAAATGTGTCACTCAGTACATGCACGATGTCAAGAAGATTGTGTGCCACTTGACAGATCTTTGGGTGTAAGACAGCTCCGTCTGGACTATGAACATTTGGGGAAAAGCTTTATGAAGACTGGGGCTTCAGACAGATATATGCTTGGGTCTCTGAACACCATGTGAAAGCTGGCCCTGTGCTTGAGGTCACCTCAACTGAAAGGGAGCTCTGAGCACCAAGTCTGAGGGCTCTTGTGTGTGTGCTCCTCAGCTCTGTCTCTTTGCTTGTGTGTAATGTATGAATGAAAGGGAATTCATTAGGGAGCCTCGGGAAGAAAGCCTGTCTTATGAATTCTTGCTTTTCATTCACATTTACAGCTAAGGGCTTTTAAATGGATAGGTCTTATTTATCCATCAAAAGATGACTACCAAAAGAATATTCTCTTTTCTACTTTTAAAGCAGCCACTTTCTGATGACAGAAATTCACATTGGCATCCCCAGCAGGGGCCTGAAGTTCTGCCCACATGGCCCATGTGCCTCTGGTGGCACCACGCCAGCCTCCACCGCCTGCTTCCCTCATGGCCCTGCTCCCAGGAAGGAAGGGGCCAGGCTAAAAGGCTGGGAGGTATTGAAGTTGGGCAATTGTTAGAAGCTCTACCCCTTGGAAGGAACTCCCAGTGGATGAGTGGTTTTGGGTTTGCCCAAATGGTGCCAGGGCCACCCCAGCAATGCGCTGAAGGGAACCACCCCCTGACACTGGTCACTTTCCCCATTCCTGCTGCCGCCCATCCTCATGTCCCTCAGGAGCTGGATCACTACCTCACAATGTCCAGAACAGTCTCTGGAGGTGCTCTTGGCTCACACCTCATCAAAGCAGTTTGGGGAGGAGATCTTCTCCCTTCCTGCTCCCCTCACAGTAGTACAAGGGGAGGCGCTTGCTCCCTCCCCTGTGCTTATTCCAGGGTGAGGGTTGAGTCTTTAAAGCAGTGATTTAGAAACCTGTGGCTTTAGGTGATTTACCTTTTCATATAACAACTCCCTATTTATTTTAGAATTGGGGGGCACATACAGGATTTGTTACATAGGTATATGGCATGGAGGCTTCTGATAAGCCCAGCACCCCGGCTCCAGTGATGAGCATGGCACCCATTGGGTGATATCCTCCATTCCCTCCCTGCCTCCCCATCCCTCCTTTCTACCTTCCTGCTTCTCTGTCTCCCTCCCTCCTTTAGCAGTGCCCAGTGTCTATTGTTCTTGTCCTTTATGCAGCAACTACTTCTTAAGCGCCTCCCAAATGGCAGGTCCTGGGGATACAGCCATGGGCAAGGCACTATGTTCATCCTTAGTGAGTTCACATGCAGGTCAAGGTGCCAGTCAATGAACAGGCAATGATAGCATGATACAGTGAGATAAGGTCCAATGGGGTTAACCCAGGGCACTAAGGAAGCTCACAGAAGGGACCCCAACCCTGTGTTGGGGGGCAGGGAGGCTTCTTAGAGGAAATGATGTTCAACCGGTAACCTGAAGGATGAGGGGAATTATCTGGGAAAGGGAGGTGACAGGATGCTTTTCAGCAAGGGGGAATGGGGTATTTGCTTGAAACATAACTGCTTCACTGATGCAACCTCATGGCAAATGGTATAAGAAAGAGAAAGATGAGGAAGCAAACAAAGATGAGCGAGATGGAGAGACAGAGACAGCTGGGAAGTGGAGACGGCAGAGACAAAGAGAGGACCACACTGTTAGAGTTGGAGGGAACCAGAAGGAACATCCTCATTTTGCGGAATCTGAGGCTGAGAAAGGCTACAGAATTTAGCAGAGTCCCAAAAGTGTTTAGTTGGAGCACTGAGTTGGGAACCTAAGGGTCTGGGCTTCCAGTAGGTTTGAGAGAAGAGACGACAGAGAGAGAGAGAGAGAGAGAGAGAGAGAGAGAGAGAGAGAGAGAGAGAGATGAGGTAAAGTGGGAGTGGAGTCAGACATGGAGGAAGACAGTGAGGGAAAGCACAGATAGCTGAGATTCACTGGTGTCTCCTTGTCAGGATTGTGGTGTGGAGGGAAAACAGGAGAAGTTTAGATGACATCTGAGCCGGGTTTTTTTCCTCTTTCTCTCCCTTTTCCCCTTTCCAACCACATCCTGCCTACAATTAGATGTCAGGGAACTGGTTGCCATGGCTACTAAATGGCACTCAAGCAGGCTGAATTATTAAACCAGGGTCTTTTCTTTGAAGCCATGGCCCCAGTACAAAGTCCCCCAGTCCTGTTAAGGGAAGCAGGTCTGGGCCAGGGCTATCCAAGGTGGTTCCCTGTGGGTTTGGCTGAAGACTGGGAGGAGAGGGAACATGTCTTGTACATTGGGCCCTTCTCCCTGCTGGGTGTATAGAGGTCCACAGGGGTGGGGGAGGTGTATCTGCTGGGATGGAAGGATGGAGTGAGATAGGCCCTATGTGTTGAGAAGCATCCCCTGCATCCCAGTCTACTTCCCCCATCCCCTCTGCCTAGAGCAACAGCCACAACCCATTCAAATGGGACAAGAACCAAAAACAATATTTTCATTGTGTCTGAAAAGACACCATATTGTTCTAATTAGTTGTTACTTGTAGAGAAGCAAGAAATAAAATGGCAGGTATGTCCAAGGGTTATACTTAGGCATTGGGGTGTTGAGTGGCTTCTGTAAATTGGTAAAGGAAAAAGGGAATCCGTTGTGGAACCAGCCAGTAGGTGGGTATTGATGCTCCCAACAGTGTGGAGAATCTTGTTTGTGGGCACAATTGTTGTTTGTTTTGGTGGTGGAGGGGAGTGAGTGTGGATGCTCTTCTTTTAAGAAGATTCCAAGCCAGGAAAACCACCAACCTTCTGCTATCCTAGCTCTTTAAACTTTTTCATTATTAAAAAAAGAAACCCACACATTGTAGTGTGAATGTGCCTGCTAATAAGGGCTGAGGGGAGAAGGCCTGGGGGGCTGGTAACTGCGCGTGTGTGTGTGTGTGTGTGTGTGTGTGTGTGTGTGGTGGTATCAAGAGCATATTTTGGGGTTAATGGAGTCATTCTCCTTCCTCTTGAGCTCCAATAAAATCTAAGATTAATTTCCTCAAGTGGAAAGATCCCTCCCTTTCCTCCTCCCCTTTGTTTTCTCCCTTGAGAAGAGGTCTGCTGATTCCCCAGGTCCCAGGATCCTGACCTCCACCAAATGCAGGGTTCAAGGTCTCCTTCCCAAGAGAGGCTTCTGCTGTATTCTTAGGCTTGAACCTCAAACAAATCAAAGCAAAAGCAAACAAAACACCTTCTAATAGGGGAAACCAGACCTACAAGACTGTTTCTAAAAATCTGTCAGCCTCTGAAAAATTGATGTGTAGTCCTAATTTTTTTCCTAATGCCCATCTGGAGCATTCTATTTATTTGTTTTAATGTCAGGTTAAAGGCCCCACTTTCTTAAAGTCTGACTCACTGACACTACACTAACTTCTTTTCAGGCTTGGTAAGAATGAGTGGGACTTACCTGGCCTCAGGGCCAAGATCCTGGTTCCTCAGGGAGTGACCCTCTAAGCCAGACCTAAAATGGGCCGAGCCAGGAAGGATGCACAATCCTTGACCTTCACTTTCTCCTCCTCCTCACTCCCCTCCAACTAAGAGAAAAGCTAAGAGGAGCTGTTGTTGGTATGGTGGTTCTCTAGTTCCCTTCAAGGCATGCTTCCCGATTCTCCACCATGTGCCAGGCTCTGAGCAAGCAGGGGGTGGATGCAAAGCTGACTAAAGACAGTCCCTGCCCTCTGCCGTCCTTATTCAGCGCTGGCAACCCTGAATGGAAGCCATGGAGGACTTGTACTCTCCCCCATCCCCAAGGTCAGGCTTAAGGATGGAGAGTGGAGAGGGGGAGAGTGCTCCCCTTTCTCCTCCTCCTCCTTCCCTATTTTTTCCTTTCCTTTCTCTTCTTGTCCCTTCCAGTCCTGTGGTTTCTCCTCTTCTCTCATGGCTGGTCCTTCTCTGCTCTGACTCTGAGCCACCTGCCCATCCCCCTAGGGACCCTGTTGGAACCTGGAAAGATGGGCTGGTGACACCGGCAGGGTCTGGGAGGCATTTCTGTCATTTTTTAGAGAGAGACATTTTGAGAGAGAAATGGGGGAGAGGAAACCCTAGAGAGATTTAGGTCTGAGAAGCCTTAGAGGAGCTGGTTTGACTCAGTTTTTAGGGCTGTTGATTTTTTGTGTTCTTTAACTGCCCCCAGGGAACAGGGTCTCCCTTGGAGATCCCAGCTGGCCCCTGGAGACCCTCAGAGAGCCTCTGGCCTCCAAGTCAGTTTAGAGGCAGTGGAGAGGCTCCCTCTCCGGGCTGGGGCCCCTTTCCTGGAGCAGCCTCTGGCTCAAGGACCGGTCCCCACACGTCTTCCCCCTTAACTTGATCCTTGAAGCCCCCATTCGCTTATGTTTCTCTTTAGCTGCAATCCTGCTCTTCGGTTCACTGTTCCCCTTGCCCAGCCTGGCAAGCGGCCCGGACCACAGCCAGGTCCACGAGCAGACCCAGGCGAGGGCAGCTCCCGTCCACACACGAGGGTCGTGTCCTCGAGTGGAAACAGCTCGCGGAAGTTCGAGGTCACGCAACTTTCCCGCAGCAGTCCCGACCCAAATTTCTCGACCCGGGGCTGCTTACTACACAAATCCCTGCCGGTAAATCACGCCTCCCGACGGTCCCCCGCCCCCGCCC
>NW_007253575.1:61627-62374 GCF_000164805.1 Carlito syrichta | reverse complement strand
TCTTTCTCATTGCCAGAAATTTCTTTTTCACTGTGTGGGCAGAAGACAGATTTTTATTTTTGTTTCTTACTGTCTCCTTTCTCTTTTATTTTGTTTTCCGTTTCTCGCCCCCACCTCCGCCTGCCTCCTCCCCCCCTTCTTTCTGTCCATCCCTACTTCTTCCCCTTCAATTTTCACCTTTCCTCCTCCCCGACCCCGGCATCATTCCCCCTCCCCCACCCTTTTGCTCTTTTAAAACGATTCAGTGATGTCTCGGGAATCCTAGCACACCCTCCTCCTCCGGCTGAGCGCGGGACTCTGCATTAATTCCAGGTAAGCCCGGGTTCCTGCCGCCGAGGACGCGGCCGTCTGCGCCCCGGCGCCCGCTGCCTGCAGGGCTGCGCTGCGCTCCCGGCGGCTCGGGTTCCGACCCGGGAGCTGCTACCTGTTGGGGGGATGCGCGGACCCGGCATCCCTGGTTGGCCCCAAGACTCTTCAGAGTCTCCCCCTGAGCCGTTTCTTCCTCAGCACGCGCTGCCCTTTCCTGGGCAACTTCCGTGGCAGTCGTCCGGGCGTGGGAAGCCCCCGCGATGCTGGGCGTTCGGGTGGGGCGCGACTAAGCCTTCCTGGCTCCCAGCCATTCCTCTGAGGATGGTTCGGGTGGCGCGCCCTCTCCGGGGCTCCCCCACAGGCCTCTCGCTCCAGGTTCCCGGCTCTCACCCCGCAGTCGAGGGAGCGGAGCCGGGCCGGAGCAGGGGCCGGCCGAGC
>NW_007253575.1:2102-61262 GCF_000164805.1 Carlito syrichta | reverse complement strand
CGCGGGTCGGAGCGGGCTGGGCATTGGGGCTCAGCGGGGGTAGGAGACCGCGGAGAGGAAGCCAGGCTGCTTAGAGCGACTTGCTTTTTGACCCTGTGAGGGTAGTGGTGTGTCCTTTTCCAGGGATGGAGCATCAGTTCTCTGTGCCTTTTTGCTTTGTGCCCGTGTCGCGGAAAGAATGGTGGGAGACGCCACCCCGCCCCCTCCCGCCCCGACGACTCCCTGAGATCGCGGCTTCCTCCCCACGCTGGAGGGACTGAGGTGGCACTTTGGACACTTGCTCCGGTCGGATCTGTGACTCTGTGGCCCCTCAGCAGGTGGTTCAGGCTGAGTGGGTGGGTGGATGACCGAGATCTGGGGGCTTGTGCTTCACAGGGTGTTGCAACTCTGTTTCGTACTTAACTCTTGGAGCCTGAGAATCTCACTGTGTCACAGAGACATCATCCCGAGAGGAAAGGCAGGGAGCCAGGATGGCTTAGTCGGCAGCAGAGGCTGCAGACCCGAGACCCGAGACGTGTTTTCATGAAAGTAAAGGATATTTCTGATGCTTAAATGCATTACTTTATATCCACTGAGGTCAGAACCAGAGAAAAAGGGGCTTCCTTTCCCGGGGTTGGGATTTGGGGTAAACACCAGGGGGAAAACTTCCCATTTGCAATTCCAAGAAGGATTTACTAATGGGGAATATAGAACTTCCTCTCCTGTAAATGTGTGGGTCTTGTAGGATGGTGCGTGTATCCTACAGTCTAAAAGAAGATGACCTTTTCTTGTTTGATTCTGTTCTCTTGTTAGCTCACACGCTAGGTCTCTGGCCAGCAGAGATGCTCTTACTACTTTTTAGTATAGTGTAGTCATATAATTTATTGTCCAAGCTGGGACACTTTGGAGAATGAATAGAGATGTTAGTAGTAATTACACATGGCCAGTGGAGACTGAGTATACAGATAGAGGTAAATAATTATCCTAAGAGTGACTGTATGGTTAGAGGTAGGGACAATTCACAAGACAACATGTGGTTGCTCTCATGCCATTTGGTTCTTGCGTCTTCCTTCCTGATGATTCTTCCTGGCTCAGATTTCAAATGGGTTTTATTTCAGTTCCCTCTGCAAATCCAGTTCCAAAGTACAAGTCTCTTTCCTTTGATGAACTCCTTTTCTTCCAGTGCCCATTCCCAAAGTGGGGCTTCATGCTCTGACTTTGCAGGGATTACAAGTTGTGGGTGATTTACACGGAGCTGTTTCTATTCCTTTGCTCAGTTTTATTTATAAGCCTGGGGCCCCCAGGAGGCTGTCCTTCTGCTGGGAATTGTGAGCATTGTGCAGATAGCAGTGTAATATACAGTGACCCTATAGTCACACTGTTGAGCTATTGGATCACTGCTGTCATAGCTCCACTGCTCCTCCAAGGCAGGGCGTGTGTGTTGGGTGTGAGAGAGGAGCAGGAAGGGGAAAAAATATCCTACATGTTGTCTGGATTTCAAAATGAGACACACATGTTCAAAAACATCCTACTGCAGGGAAATGTCTGTTTTCAACTTCCTTGCTTGTGTGAGGGAGCGAGGAGGATTCTTAGGGATGTGTCAGTCAGATTTCCATCCTTGTTGAAACCCATACATCTGCCAGACAGGCAGGGCTGCAGGGCATCAGAATGTTTAGCTACCATTTCTTGACTGCTTATTGCTATATTTTCCAGATACTCTACCAAGCAGTCTCCAGCCATTATCATAATTAATCCTTACCCAATGCTGTTAAGTAGGTACCCCATTTTATAGATGAGGGACCTGAAACTCAGGAAAGTTAATTAACTTGCTTGAGTTCATACAGCTAGTAGGGAACAGAGCTGGGATTCAAACCCAGGATAGTTGACTCTCTCCTCACAAGGTTACCCCTTTGTGCTGAAGTTAGCATTTGGCTCACAGATTAGTTCTAGCTGCCTGGGGTCCTGAGGGATGATGGCTGGTTCCAGAGTGGAGTAGACTGGGCCACTCTACTTGTCTATCCTGTCTAGTTTTCAACACATGTTGTCCTGTCTTTTCTGCAGGCAGTGTGTCCTTGCTTGGTGTCTGTGTTAGTCCATTTAGCGTTGCTATAAAGGAATACCTGAGGCTGGGGAATTTATAAAGCAAAGAGGTTTATTTGGCTCACAGTTCTGCAGACTGTACAAGAAGCATGGTTCTGGCATCTGCTTCTGATGAGGGCTTCTTCAGGAAGCTTCTACTCACAGTGGCAGGGGAAGGGGAGCCGGTGTGTGCAGAGCACATGATGAGAGAGAAGCAAAAGAGAAAGGAGAGAGGTGCCAGACTCTTTTTAGCAGCCAGATCTCATGGGAATTAACAGAGCAAGAACTCACTCATTACCACGAGGACTGCACCAAGCCATTCATGAGGGATCTGCCCCCATGTCTCAGATGCCTTCCACTAGGTCCCACCTGTGACACTGGGGATCAGATTTCCACACCAGATTTGGAGGGACAAATATCCAGACTATATTAGTGTCCATGAAGTTTGTGTCCCCCACTCCTTGCCTGGCTACCTGGACCATCACCGGAAGAATCTCCCTCCTGGATCCCAGTTTGTGTGAATTCAACCTGGAGTGGTAGGATTGTCTCATGGAAAGACAGAGCAAATGTCACCATCGGATTTTCAAGGCTCGTCTACATTTTAGTTATTGATGTCTACCTTTTTCAGGATCATAGTTAGGTAAGACCGTTTGTCTTAGAGACTGACCATGGCCTAGACTTGGAAAGGGCCTCCCTATCTTTTGTCTTCCTCAGAAACAATTCTGTAGACTAGCAGGGGAACCTGACCATCTTGGTTAGATTCTTCAGGTCCTCCCTCCATCACGAAGGCAAAAATAGAGGCTTCTGTATTTTTCAAGACATGTTGTTCCTACTTGCCCCATAGCACTGTAATTACTAGACCAAGAACAATATAGCTGGGGGCAAAGGAGGCAGGCTAGTAATGGGGTCAGCATAGGGTTGTTAAAGAACATTGGCCTGGGAAGCTTCCTTTCTACCCTGACTCAGTCCCACTAAGTAGCCGTGTGACCTTGGGCAAGTCACTAACCTACTTGGACCTCATTTGACATGCTTGAAAATGAAGACAGGGCAGATGTTCTCCAAATATTTTCCAGCTCCAGCCGTCTAAGGATCTACACTTCAGGGTAGCTTTGTGCTCTGCAAATCCTGGACAGAGTCACTTCTTTTCTCTTCCCCTCTCTCCATGAGGGGAAGGTGGGACAGTTGTGGCTGATGAGCAGGAGTTAGAATGAGGACTGTGGAAGAGGCGTCCTGGGAGGAGTGGCGACTGCCCTTGGCCTCCTGTGGGCAGGCGTCAGCCCAGTTCTGGTCTGGAAAATGAGGGTGGTTCATCTGACTGGGGGCAAGGCTTTCCTCCAATTGGTGCATGCTACTTCTCATCTCCGGTGAGGGAGAGTTGGGAAGAGCAGAAAATACCACATTGTGCCAACAATCATCTACAGTAAGCCTTGAACACTGAGCACTGAGGGGAGGGATTGGGGCGGGAGGTTGGACAGTGGGAGAAGGTGGTCTCCAAACAAACAAAACAAAGGAGAGACATAGTCTTTGTGCTTATGGTGCTGACCGTAAATGTGGTGGAGAGCCTGGATCTAGGTTATTGGGCCATGTTGCAACTATAAAGCCATTTGGAATAAAAAAGCCCATTACAAAATCATTTGTTATGGTACAGAGTTGGTTATGTGAAAATCAAATACCTTCCGGCAAAAGAAAAGATATAAGCTGCCGTTCTCATCGTAAACTGGAAAACTGGTGTTATGGATGTGAGTAACCCTCATTCCTGATATGAAGATTCTAGAGTTGTCTGCAGTACATGCATGGACTTGGGGGCACTGCAGTGAATGAGGTCCTAGAATAGAATGGGGCTTCGCCAAGGAAATACTTTCCAGTTTACATTTATATGGTATTACTTTGAAAGATTCAGTCTCTGAAACCACAGGGCTTTTGTAACTACATTGATCCCACTTGGAAAAAAAAAAGAATTTCCCCTCATAAACACTAGTCTGGGATGAGGATGAAGAGAGGATACTCCAGATCTCAACATAGGGTCAGTGGTGGCACTAGCAGCTGAATGGGGTTGAGGGATGGCACAGCACCTGGGAAGACCAGGAGGAAGGTAGGATGCTGTCTTGAGTACTGCAGGCTGTGGCAGGAGAGTGCATCCATCACTATGGGACTTTATATAATTTCCAACCTGGGTATAATGTCTAGGACTCAGAGAGGTAGACACACCTTTTAATGATGGAAATATCACTGTAGTTACAAAACTGCAGTGTGATATCAGTAGCTCTCTGTGTCTTATTGTCTTGCAGAGGGTATCTCTTTTATGTGTCTTTTGGGGTTCCTTCCTCTTTCTTGTGAACCAAATGTGTACATGGCCATTTTCCAGGAGGAATGAGAAAATATAGATGAAAATGACTTGATTCTTGCTCTCAAATTATTGTTTCTAGCTCCAAGTAGTACAGTACTTTAAGAAAGTATTTCTTTCATTAAATTATATATTCTCTATATTCTCTCACTGTGGCACAATGGATCTTATCTTGCTCCCATCCTTCCTGGCTATATCACACTAGGAAAATCACTGAGCTCTGTTGGGCCTCAGCTGTGTAACAGTTCCCAGGCACAGAACCCCGTCTTTTGTAGAAGGGGTCCTGGAATCAGTGGTCACCTGAGGTCCTTTCCCATTTATTTATTTATTTTTTTGAGTTGGAGTCTCATTCCATCATCCAGGCTGGAGTGCAATGGCACGCTCATGGCCACCCCAGCGTTGACCTGCTGGGCTCCGGTGTTCCTTCCGCCTCAGCCTTCCAAGTAGCCGGAACTACAGGTGTGTGCTACTATGCCCAGCTAATTTCTTGAGTTACTGTAGAGACGAGGTCTCACCATGTTGCCCTGACTGGTCTTGAACCCGCGGGCTCAGGCAATCCTCTCACTTCGGCCTCCCAAAGTGCTGGGATTACAGGCTTGAGCAACCGCGCCTGACCCCTTCCCATTTTAAGATCAGTGATTGTTCTGGGATTCTGTCTCCCTTCCCTTCTCTCTCTTTCTCTATTCTTTCCTCCCTCTCTTAGCCTTGACTAGTTATACAATATAAGTTTTTTTGTTTGTTCTATTTACTGAATAGGAATTTTATTCTTTATTTAAAAAGTGATGAGGAACATTTTATATTTCTGCTTCTGAAAAGAAAGTAAATTGAGTTACTCTTGATGTATTTAGTCCTTGATTGATGTTTTCTTGAATGTAATGATCCTAAATACAGAAAAAGTTCCACCCTTCCCTTAGTGAAGGGATTTGTAATAACAGGTGAACACACAGATGACTTCCACTCTCTTTTTGTTGGCTCTCAGACTCTGGGTTAGCAGGTTGTTCAGCACGAAGTCTGAGAGACCTAGGTGCATCTGTCTCCGTACCCAGGCAAGAAAAGCCAGGCTTCCAACCCCAGAGCCTGAGTGCTGGCCCAGCGTGGCTCCCAAGGTGGCTAGAGAGGAAGGAGCCTGGGCTTGGGGGTGAAAGCCCCAGCTATGAGCCTTAGCTCTGTCACTTAGTGGGACAATCACTTGGCCTCTCCCTGCCTTTCTCCCCTTCTTGCTTCCTCTCCTCACTTCCAACTTTCTTTTCTTCTGCAAATGTAACGTGGCTGCCTGTTCTGGGCCAGACACTGATTTGGGTACTGAGAATACAGCAGTGTATCAGACAGCCAAATCTACTCTTGTGAGATTTATATTCTATTGTAGGAGAAAGAAATAGTAAATAAATAAATACATTTGTAAAAAAAAAATCAGACCATGATGAATGTCACCCAAAGAATTAATAGAAAGTGATGTGGCAGTGACAAGGTAGCTCTTTAGATTGGGATGTCAGAGAAAGCTTCTAAGGAGGTGATTTTTAAGCTGAGGGTCAGAATGGTAAAAATGAAACAGGGTCCACATTACCATTGCTCTCTGGCTATTATGAGAAATACGTCAAATTGTATATAGACGTGTTTTACTCTAAGGTAAATGCAGCACATTTTATATCTCATTAGGCAAAATTATTTGAAGGCAAGCACTGTGGCTGATTAATATTTGCGGTTTTAGTTACTAGCATAGTAGTAAATGTGGGATGAATTAAATTATAAATGTAAAGTGGGAGTTCAGAGGATATTTTTAAGGTATAAAATAAGATGATGCCTGTGACAGGCCTTTGTCAAAAGAAGATACTATTCCTTCCATTCCTGCCCCTGTGGGACTTTCCTGGAGTTTTGCATACATGAGATCCTTGGAGAGCTGAGAAGTTTTCCTGGGCACCACCAGGTCACAGAGGGATGGAGAGGGACAGGCAACACTGAGGGCAGAGAGTTCTCAAGGAAGTTCCAGGTTGCTCTTCTTGCTTTTCAGGGTCTTCTTAACCCAGATCAGACAGAGGTTAATGTATCTGAAATTGGGTAGAGATGCCACAGGCTTCCTTTGGCCTCCTGCATCTGGAAGGATGGCTATTTTCCCCATGATGCCCAGGGTGCAGACACGGTAGCCTTTGTCTTTCTCCAGTATGGATGTATCTCTCTCTTCTCCCCAGTCCATGGCGGGCTCATTGGGACAGTGGGGGCCTCCATCCATTCCATTGACTGTTAGCTGTGACTCTGCAGACCTGTTTCTCTCCCTCTGCCATCCTCCCTGAGGGTTGAGTCAGTGCAGCCCACCTACTGCATCCAGAGTATGAGTCATGGCTTTTTAAACACAGAGGTGTGATTCACTCAACTTCTAGCCCTTGAGATGTCTTGGGTGACATCTGCAGGAGAAGGCTCTGTACCTTCCCCTGCCCCTCACCTTTCTAGTGCTTTATCATACTTCCTGCACTTAGGACCTAGAGCTCAGATCCCACAGCCCATCTTCAGGGCCACAAGACCAGTTCTTGGGGTGCATGGGGTGAGCATTCACTCACATGGTGTTGGAGGGGGAAGGTCCTTAGGAAGAAACCCAAGATGTGGTTTCTGGACTAGCCACGTCAGTTCTACCAATTCTCATGCCCCATCTCAGATGTCCTGAGTCAGAAGCTCTGTGGGTGGGGCCAAACTTCTGGTGACTGTGATGTGCATTAAAGTTTGGGAAACACTATTAGAAGGATAGCTAAGGGGACTTACTGAGTCTTGAGCACCCACCCTATGCCAGAAACTTGGTACTATATCTTACACATTTCTGAGTTATAGGAATGGTCATTTCTGTTTTACAGGCCAGCAAAAAATGGTTCCCAGAATCCAAGACCATACTAGGTGGTAGAGCCCGAGTTTGACTCAAGTCTTGGCTTCACAGCCAGAATTATTGTGAGATTTAGGCCTCTCATTATAATGCAAATATTTCTGGAGCTATCTGTTGCTAATCAGTAACATCTTAGTGCCAATTCCTGTCCTGGATATTTACAACAGACTGCTGAGAAGAGAGGGAGCAGCCCCTATGAAGGTACAGGGATACCTTAGTGGTATCTAATGGGTGCTTCCACTGCTTGGCAGTTTCTCCCCTAGTTAACTCTGGCTGGGTTCCTCCTTCAAGTGACCTATTCTTCAATGCAGATGCTTCCCATCTACCCTGACCTTTTACACATCTCATGGTCCACATATGCCCTCCCTTTGCTTTAGCCATCACTCATATGCTGATGACTTCCAATTTTGTTTTCTATCCTAGGGTTCTCTTTTGAGTTTCAGGGTTTTTCTACAACTGAATACTGGATGTTTAAATTTCAACACCTCATAGTGTCTCAAACTCACTTGTCTACGACTGAACCCATGATCCTTGGCCAACTCTTATCCTCCTCTTGCATAGCCTCTCTCAGCAACTGGCACCACCCTCCATCCTGTTGCCTTAGCCAGACATCTGGGTTGTCTCCTCTTCCTCCCATGTGCCCTGACCTTCATCTGTATTAATTCGGCTTGACCTGCCCGGCCCTAGCGCCTCCCATGGGGGCCTGGATCACTGTTGCTTTTCCTACTAAACATAGTTACCTCTTCTAGGAAGAATCCCTGATTCGATTCCCTTAGGACTGTGCTCAGCCCTTGTCCTTTGCTGTCTCTTCACATCCTGTGGTTACCCGCCTCAGTGCTTATCATTTAGTGTTGTAACGCCAGCCTCCTATCTAGACTGTGAGATACTTTATAGCAGGGACTGTGCTCTTTTTCTATGTCTCTTCAGTGCTTTGCTCTTAGTAGGTGACCCATAAGTTTACTGACTATGTAAACAGGTAAAGAAGCTACACTAGAAGCTTTAGCAAATCTCGATTCTCCTTCCCTCTTGTTTCAGTACTGGGGCATTGTATTCACTGGCTGTGACTTTGACAAAGTCCTTATCACTTGTTGACTTAGAAATTACAGCAAGGTCCCATCAACTCCTCTCAGAGGAAGCCAGGAGTTGATTGAGGCTGTAATATTATTGTGTGTGTGTGTGTGTGTGTGTGTGTGTGTGTGTGTGTGTGTGTGTAGAAAGTGTTACCATGAAGCTGAAGTGGAAGAATCCAGATAGATTTCATATTCCTGCCAATTTTGTAGCCAACAATTTTTAATTTATAGAAAATTTAAGAAGAGTTTTCTCTGACCCACTCCTCCATTGTTTTTCTTTTAGGGTAAAGATTGTGTTTTAGTTATCACTGTATACCCTTAGCTCCTCATTATTTTGCCTGGAACATAGTTCCATGCCACATAAATTTTCAGAAAGGGCTCTGGCTAATGACGAGAACCCTCGGAAAGGTTTTGGGTGGAGTGAATGAGGGCAGGTCCTGCAAATCCATGATAAGACCAGCTCAGTCCATGGCTTTGAATATCGTCATTATGCCCCACATTCCTATATCAGTTAGCTTTTACTGCAAAATAAATCACCCCCAAACTCAGAAGCCTAAAACAACATTTAGTATTCTCATAATTCTGTGACTTGGCTAGGCAGTTCTTTTGTCTTGGGCCACCTTGGCTGGAGATGGATGGTCTGGTTTGGCCTCACTCATAGCTCAGCTGAGGCAGTGGGGCAGATGGGATGGCCAGAGCCCCTCCTGTCATGGCTTCTCATCCTTAGAAAGGCCAGTTCAGGCCTCTTCACATGGTTCCAGAAGGTTCCCGGAAGCAAGAGTGTCTTAGTCTGTTTGAGCTGTTTGTAACACAATACCATAAACTGGATGGCTTATAACCAACAGGAATTGAATTTTCATAGTTCTGGAGGCTGGGAAGTCCAACAGCAAGGAGCTGGCAGATTTGGTGTTGGTGAGAGCCTGAGTCCTTGTTCATAGATGGTGCCTTCTTGCTGTGTCCTCATATGGTGGAAAGGTGATGAGCTCTCTAGGGCCTCTTGTATAAGGGCTCTGCCCTCATGACATAATCACCTCCCAAAGGCCTCACTCCTAACATCATCACATTGGTAATTATGTTGCTAGGTTTCAACATAAGAATTTTGGGAGGACACAAACATTCAGACCACAGCAAAGAGTGGGCAAGCCCCAGGGTAAAAGCCCTTTTCAGTCTTCTTCTTGTGTTACATTTCCTATTGTTCCATTGTCTAGAGAGAGGCACATGACCGAGCTGAGACTTAGTATAGGAAGGGACTACATAAGGCGTGGATATGTGAACAAATTGGGAATTGTGTCAACTTGGGTTCTCTGAGAAGTAGAAACCAAGGTGGGGTGAAATGTACATGGATTTCATTAGGGAAAACACCTATGAGAGTATGAGGAGGCAGCTGGGAAAGGCTGGAAGAGCCATCAGGCCACCATGCAAGTCCAACCCTGAG
Organism: Carlito syrichta; assembly: GCF_000164805.1. NCBI lineage: Eukaryota > Metazoa > Chordata > Mammalia > Primates > Tarsiidae > Carlito > Carlito syrichta. Next base: position 51,489 of record NW_007253575.1, on the reverse strand, counting down.
TGACAGATTGAGGGAAGGCAGGCAGGTTGAGTGCAAGGGTTCTAGCTTGCTGTGCAATCAGAGGATGCTCCGCAAGGTTGTCAGGAAGCCCTTGAGCCAAAGTTGGCTGTCAGAGGAGTCCTGTGTCTCTCAGTAGTGGGCCCACCTTAGTCACCCTGCCCTGTTCTCTCAGTGATGGATTTCAGAACCTAGCAGCTGAGACTTTTGGCCAGTTAATTGCTTTATAGTGGAACGCCCGCAAGGCATGTTCTCACCATAGTGTCATTATTCAATTTATTACAACTCCCAAATTGATATTTCCAGTTCAGATCTTTCTTCTAAGCTCCAGACCTCTATATCCAGTTGCTTTCTTAATCTTTCCACTTGGTGGTCTCAGAGGTCTCTGTTTCCCCTGCAACTTTCTCTGTTTTGGTGAACAGCACTTCATCCACCTCGAAGTCCAGGAGTCACTGTTGATACCTGCACCTCCACATTCCCTTAGATGATCTCTTATGAAAGCCCGTCCACGTTATGTCTCAATATTTCTCCACCCTGTCCTTTTCTCTCTACCTCTGCTGCCACCACCTAGACCAAGCCTTACCTGGACAACCATAACAGCCTCCAAATTGATCTCTCCACTTCCTTTCTGATCCCCTTCACATCTCCATACTTTACATGGTAGTCTGCATGATCTTGAAGTGTAAACACGATCATGCCACTTCTATGCTTGAACTTCAAGATCATAGCTATGGTCTCTGTGCTCTGCATGTTCCAGCCTCTACCATCTCCAGCTCCACTCCTACATCTTTTCCCTAGCTTCTCTGGTCTCCTTTAGAATATGCCAAGCTCTTTCTTACCAGAGGGACTTTGTACAACAGTTTTCTGTTCTTTGTAATCTCCCATCCTCCAACACCCCCTTCACCTATTAGTGCCTATTCATGGTTTATTTGACAATTATTTATTTATTTATTTTTTTGTTTGTTTATTTATTTATTGAGTTGGAGTCTCACTCCATAGCCCAGGTTGGAGTGCAGTGGCACGCTCACAGCCATTGCAGCCTCCAGTTGCTGGGCTTAGGCGGTTTTTTTTTGTTGTTTGTTTTCTGTTTTGAGTTGGAGTCTCACTCTGTCGCCCAGGCTGGAGTGCAGTGTTATGTTCACAGCTACCCCATCATCTACCTGCTGGACTCCGGTGATCCTTTCACCTCAGCCTTCCAAGTAGCTGGAACTGTTGGTGTGCACTACCATGCCTGGCTAATATTTTTGATTTATTGTAGAGACGAGGTCTCGCCATGTTGCCCAGGCTGGTCTTGAACTTGCGGGCTCAGGCAGTCCTCTTGCCTCGGCCTCCCAAAGTACTGGGATGACAGGCTTGAGCCACTGTGCCCGGCTCTTCATTTGACAATTTAAATGTCTTTTCTTCAGTGATATCTTCTACCTCACAGAAAATTGCTACCTGCCTTGCCCCTAGCCTGCTATTCATGGCATCTACCCCAGTTTATGTGTATATATTTATTTACTTGTTAGTTTAGTGTCTGTGTGTCCCAGACAGAAAGTTCCCTGAGGACTGGGACTATGTATTGTTCACTGCTATGTCCCAAAGTCCAGCACAGTGCCCGGCACATAGCAGTAGTTCAGTCACTGTTGGTTGGATAAGTACACGTTTAAGTGAGTGGAGAGGTGTGGGGGAGACTGGGTCTTATGGGGCGTGGCCTCTCCCCATCCCTGACTCAGAAGGAATTGAAGCTGCCCTGGTTCTGAGCATTTGAGTTCCTTTAAGGGAAAATTGTGCTAAGACACAGTGTTGGTCCTCCTTGCACACCCCTTGATGCCTTGCTACCCTCGGTCTCCCCCTGCCCTCAGACTGGGGACGCCTCCATACTGAAGACCCAGGCCTCAGAAGGGATGGTGCTGATCAGCTGTTCCCAGATGGTCTAGGGAAGCCGGGACCCTGTCCTCAGCTCACTCCTAAACTGTGAGGGCATCCGGGTTCCTGGTCTGCATTATGACTCCAGCTTCCTCTAGCTTTTGTTACCGCCCCTCCCCGCCATGGTCACCTCCGCCTCGCCCGCTCTCTTCTCATCTTTGCCTGCCTCCAGTGCCTTAGGACTGAAACCAAAGCTCAAAGCATCGCAGAAATGTCAGAACAGGTGTTGGTTGTCTTAGCAAGGCCTGTTGGGCTGGGAGTGAGTGGCTCAGAGTGCCTGTGGGTCAGTTGGGAGGAATGGGGCCAATACCCTGAGTTCATATGTGACTGCCACAGTTCTGATCCCAGATTGTCATGCTCTGTCCCCATTGGAGTAGGAGTGAGGCATCCTAGAAATTGCTGTTAAAATTCTGTTGCTGAAACATAAAGCTGCCCAAGTCCCTGAGACAAGGTTTCCCTGAGTAGGTGAGCCCTGCATGGGGTCAGGAGGGCAGGGGCTGAGCAGCCGGAATATGAGTGCTGCAATGCAAGGCTCAGAGCGATAGCCCTGTGGCCAGGTGGCTCTCAGACAGGGTTCTGGCTCTCCTGATTATTAGCTAAGTGGCTCTGCACAGGTGACTTATTTTCTCTGAGTCTCTATTTCCCTGATGTATACAGGAATACTTACCTCATATAAAAAAATCAACAAAGCTTACTAGAGCTGATCAGGGCTTGTGGGAGTATCGGGAATGATGCTGAGCTCTCGTGGGAAGGGAAGAGGGCAGAGTGGAAAGCAGAACTCTGGCTGGGGACCACTATATGTGCCTCTTAATCTACTGTCCTGTGACCACTTAGAGTCCCAAGCCCAGTAAATGTTGATTAAATGAGCATATAAAATATTTGTGGGAGGCAGACAGTGCAGATTGTCTTGGAGATTACATCTTTTCAGATATGGCTAGGATGGAGATGTGGATTAGTCAGGGATCTTGAGAGAGAGAGGAGTAACAGGAGATTGATGGATAGGTGAATGGATAGATGGATAGACAGACAGACAGACAGACAGACAGATAGATAGATAGATAGATAGATAGATAGATGAGAGGGGATTTATTAGTGGAACTGGCTCACATAGAGACGAAGAGTCCCATGACATGCCATCTACAAGGTGGAGACTCTGGAATGCCTGTCACATGGCTCAGTCCAAAAGATTGAGAACCTAGACAGGAGTGGCTGGTATAAGTCTTGGAATCCAAAAACTCGAGGGGCCTGAAGTTCTGATGTCCAAGGCAGGAGAAGAAGCATGTATCTCAGCTCCAGGAGAGCTAGCCTGCCCTCTGCTTTTGTTCTTTCCAAGAGGACAGCTAATTGAATGGTGCCTGCTCCTCGTGGAAGGCAAATCTTCCCTTAGTCAACTCTGACTCACGTGCCATCTCCTCTAGAAACACTCTCACAGACACACACCAAAATATGCTTTACCAGTTATCCAGGTATTCCTTAATCCAGTCAAGTCAACACCTAAAATTAACCATCACAGGATGTAAAGTTTGAGGGCTTGGGGGAATGTTAATTTGTGGAGGTCATTGAAACTGTGAAGACAGTTAAACACAATTAAATTAAAAAATACAGATGGCTCCCCATTTTATTGTTTTTCTTTGTTTTTCCAACTCTTTATGATGCACTTCTCAAAGCCAAGATATAAAGTCACAATGAAATAATTTGCTTTTTAAATTGTAGTGCTTGTAAAAGATGTATAATATATAACCTGCTACATGCTAACCCGCTCCTGGTACTTTTGCTATTTTGTTCAACCTATGAAGGGGAAGGATGCTTGAAATTTGCATTGCTGTTCACCTGCCACTGAAGAATTCTAATTCTTGTTTTCATCATCCAGAAACAATCTTCTGTTTTGTTGGGAAGGGAGCACATATTGACTTTTTTTTTTTTTAGTTGGAGTCTCACTCTGTCACCCAGGCTGGAGTGCCGTGACACCCTCATGGCCATTCCAGTGTCAAGCTGCTGGGCTCTAGCAATCCTTCTGCTTCAGTCTTCCAACTAGCTGGAACTACAGGCATGTACTACCATGCCTGGCTAATTTTTTATTTATTGTAGAGACGAGGTCTCTCCAAGTTGCCTGGGCTGGTTTCATATTGACATTTGAAGGAGCTTTGACAGATGTAATTATATCCCAGACCTCTCCCTACATCCAGTACATCAAAAAATCATTAAACCTTGAGTGTACTGATTCTTAACCTCTGTAGTCAAAGAACCCTTTGAAAAATATGATGAAAGCTATGGACTCCAACTAGTAAAATACACACCTGAAATATTCATATGACATCAGGAGCCCCAGAGTCCTCTGAAAGCCATTCTACATGAAGACTGGGAGGGTTACCCTAGATCAAGAATATCCATCGTGAGCCAGCCATGCGAGAGAGAGGTCTGTGTCTGTGTAGAGCTCAGCGGACAGAGATGCCTGGTGGAGAGGCTGGCTTGGGCCTGCCCTTGCTGAAGCATGTGGTTGTGTAGGAGTCACACAGGTAGGGATGTTTCTATCCTCAGCATGCTCACTGTCTCTCTTTGAGGATGCCACCTGCATCTTAAAGGAGATGTGCTCCCTTCGTCAGCTGTAGGTCCTGACATCATCAATACGGTTCTCAGGAAGCAATGTGCCATGAGACCATGGAGGGTGGGGGTGAGTGTGGACTGCATCATTTCCCAGCTCCTTGCAGCATGAATGCTCCAGAAATCTGTGGAAGGGGCTTTCTCTCACAAACCTCAGTCTTTATTCACTTTATTTCCCCTCCTGAAGTGTCCTGCTCTCTCCTCTTTGCCCATCTTCCGGGGTCTCACTTCCTTTAAGCTCATTCTTACTACCTTGGTCAGGGTTGGCAAAACTTTTCTGCAAAAGGTCAGACAGTAAATATGTTAGTCTAATGGGCCATGTGGTCTCTTCTGTCTCAACTATTCAGTCCTGCCAGTATAGCTTGGAAGCAGCCATAGCCAATGTGTAAATGATAAGGTCCAATAAAACTTTATTTACAAAAACAAACAGGCCAGATGTAGCCTGAGGACTGTAGTTTGCTGACCCCTGCTTAGATCATGGTTTCATTAGGGGCTTACAGAATGCAGATATTCTAATCCTGTCATTCCTTCTTCATGCATTAGTTGGAAAATAATTATAAAGAGAAGCTTTCCTTGCACTATTTGGCTACCTCTGTTCTTTTAAAACCCTCTTTAATGAGGTTTTCTTCTCCTTTCACTTCACCAAAATTGTTCTTTCCAAAATCATCAGTGGCTTTTCTGTTACTAAATCCAGTGGTTAACTAAGTTCTTGAGATATTTGACCTATTGACCATTCTTCACTTGGCTTTTGGTACATACCACCCTCACATGGTGTTCTTACCCTACTGATAATTCCTTCTTGGTGGCGTTTGTTAATTTTCCCTCATCAGCCATCCTGTCAGCCTTTGGATACACCAGGACTCAGTCCTAAGGCCTCTTTATCTACAGTCATGCATCCAAGGCCCTGATTTTATTTATTTTATTCTTTTAAAAGTTTTTAAATTGTATTTTAAAGAGGTGGGGTACAATTCAGGATTAGGTAGACAAGAGGTCATTGTACAGGTGAAGTTTGGGCCTCCCTTTGGTCCCCACTATGCCTAGTTTGCGATCAGGTACTCTTCTTGATGTTGTGTTCCCCCCTCATCCCAACAGTATCCCGCTACTGCCAATCCCTTTCTTATAGTATTATGGTAAATGTTTAGGGCCCATTTATGAGTGAGAACATGTGGTACTCTGTTCTTTATTTCCACGATAGATCACTGAGTATGATAGACTCTAAAACTATCCAAGTTGCTGTGAACTCCATATGTTGGTCTTTCTTTTGACTGCATAATATTCCATTGTGTATATGCACCACATTTTAAAAATCGAGTCCAGTTTCGATGGGCAGGACGGTTGGTTCCATGTTTTTGCTATTGTGAATAGTGCTGTAATAAACATGTATGTGTAGGTATCTTTTTTGCAGAATGATTTGTGTTCCTCTGGGTATATTTCCAGTAGGGGGATTGCTGGGTCATATGAAAGAGCAATGTCTAGTTCTTTTAGAAATCGCTACACTGTTTTCCAAAGATGTTGCACTAGCTGGCATTTCCACCAACAGTGTAGAAACATTCCCTTTTCTCCACATCCTCACCAGCATCTGTTGCTTGTTATGCTAATGATGGCCATTTTTACTGGGGTAAGATGGTATTTCAGTGTGGTTTTTATTTGCTTGTCTCTGATGATTAGTGAGGCTGAGCACTTTTTCATCTGTCTGTTAACTGCCCATATATCTTCTTTTGAGAAATGTCTATTCATGTCTTTAGCCCATTTTTTAATGGGACTGTTTGGTTTTTTCCTTTCAGTTCCTTATAGTTCCTGGATATTAGGCCATTGTCAGATATATAGTTAAGGTCCTGATTTTAAATGCCACCTGTATACACAGATGACTTTTAAACATATAGCTGGTCTTCTCCCTGCACATGACATGTGTCCACCCAATTATCTATGAGACATTTCCACATGGATGTCTGGGAAGTACATCAAACTTTATTTTTTCTAATATGACTTCCTGATCTTCCTCCAAATCCTGCTGCTTCATCAACCTTCTCTATGTCAGTTAATGGCAACATCCTTCTAATAGCTCTGGACAAAAAAATCTCAGCATCTTCCTCAACACCTCTTTCTGTCACTCCCCAAATCCTAGCTGTCAGCAAGTCCTGTTGGTTCTGTCTTTCAAAATATATTCACCTCTGCTGCTACCAACCTGGTTCAAGCTACTGTCACCCTCTCCTGGATTGTCATAACAACCTAGTGCAAACTGAAGCAGTGGCCATGCTGCCCTACTTGTAGTGTGCTCTCAACTCAGCAGCTCAAGGGACCCTTTAGAAACTGAGTCAGGTTATCTCACTCCTCTGCTCAAAACCCTCATGATTTCCCACCTCATTAAAAGCCAGATCTTTTTTTAAAAAAAATTTTTTTTTGGTTTGTTTGTTTTGTAGAGATAGAGTCTCACTATGTTGCCCAGGCTGGTCTTGAACTACTGGACTTAAGTGTTCCTCTCTCCTTGGCCTCCTGTTGTGTTGGGATTACAGGCATGAGCCACTGCACCAAGTCAGAAGTCAGATCCTTAAAATGGCCTACAGGACACTGTGGGGTCTGAGATTTGCCCGACCCCTTCCCTCTCTGGCCTCATGTCTACAGCTCTCCTTATCTCCCTCTGCTCTGGTCACACAAGTTCATCCTGCACCTCACAGATGCTAGGCACATTTTGCCTCTGGCGCTATTTACCTGCTCTTCCCTCTGTCTGCCATTCTGTTCTCTAGGCATCAGCATGGTTTGCCCCATGTCACCTTCAGGTCTTTGCTCAGTTGTCGCTTGATCAGTGAGGCCTTCCCTGACCGCATTGCTATTCCCACCACCCCTGCTCTTCAGGAAAGAAATTCAGGATCTTTAGCAAGCAGGAGCTGTGCTATCTTTCCTCTGAGACCCTCAGGGATGGTGTCTCATTGCAGAACATGTAGGGAATATCTCCCCGCCTCTTCTGTTTTTTTTTGAGTTGGAGTCTCACTCTGTCGCCCAGACTGGAGTGCGGTGGCTGCTCCCAGCCACCGCAGCCTCGACCTGCTGGGCTCCGGCGATCCTTCCCCTCAGCCTTCCAAGCAGCTGGAACTACAGGTGCGCGCTACCACGCCTGGCTAGTTTTTTGATTTATTGTAGAGATGAGGTCTCGCTGCCCAGGCGGGTCTCGAACCCGAGGGCTCAGGCAATCCACTCACCTCAGCCTCCCAAAGGCGCGGGATTACAGGCTGAGCCACCGAGCCCGGCTATTCTTTTCATCAGCCTTGACTGGATGCTGCAGTTGAAGTCCTGCCTGCAGATGACATTCCAAGACTGAAAGAGGAGTCCTTTTGTCTCTGAGTAGGACACCGTCAACCCCCAAGAGTTCTATTTTCCCTTTCTTTAAACTGTAAACTCTCAGATGCCTCTGCTTGCTGGACTAGCTGTGTTGCCCCACATCTGGAGACTGGGGTGGAGGTACCTTCTTTGGATTCACAGTTGGCCTTGGGGTGTTTTCTTCTAGGCCTTCTGCTATGCATGCTGCTTCACTTTTAATCCGATGCTTGAAGCCCAGGACATGCCCTGGCCCAGAAAAAGATAGTGGTAGCCTCTTCTTTGGCCCTTTTATCCTGTTTGTCCTCCAGGGATGATCACGCCTTGGTTCCTCTCCATTCGACTATGTGGAAACTGTGTCTGTCATTTTGAACTTGAAACTACACCTGACATATGGACACTTTGGGTCCCTGCTGGGGGAATTTGGATGATGTCATGAAGCAGTGATGTCTGCAAGGCTGCCGCCCTGGAGTCTCTCCTCAACCAAGCTGCTCATAGTCCAGTTCTTGGCCCCAACCCCAAGCCATATGGGGCCGTAGTGATCTCATAGTCCAGCCCTTGGAATCTCTTCTGCAACATGTGATAAGTAGTTCTCCAGACCACCTCAAGACAGTCTTTCAAGGCAGCCTGTTCTATTTCAGACAGGTCTAATCATTAGAACACACTTTAGACCTTCAGTCTAGTTGATTCTCCTGTCTTTCTCCTTGAGGGTTACTTCCATGGTGACTTTTTCATTGTGACTTGCTCCTAAAGCGGAGACTTGAGTGAAGATGGAATCCACTAAGGTCCCATTTATTAAGTGGTGAGGTTCTTAAAGTCAGGAACCCAGCCTGTTCATCTCTGTATTTCTAGCACTTGGCATAGTGCCCAGATGACATAGGTGCTCAATAACCGTTAAAGATGATAATAAATAAGAAACTACTACCAATCAAGCACTTATAATGTGATAGGCACTACTCTAAGTCCTGCATGTGCCTTGGAACAACCCAGTACAGTACTCTTATTTCTGTTTTATGGATGAGGAAACTGAGGCTTAGAAACATTAAGGGCCCTGTCTAAGGTGACATAGCTATTAAAGGAAAGATCGTGAATTCAAATCCAGGAGGATTGCCTCTAGAATTCGTACTCTTCTTTATATAGTATTTATTTCTCTTTATTTTTATTGTGGTAAAATATAAATAATATAAATGTTACCTTGTTAGCCATTTTTAAGTGTATAGTTTAGTTAAGTAATTCACATTGTTGTGCTTCCATAAACACCTTCCATCTTTAGAACTTTTTCATCTTTCCCAAATTTGAACTGTATGCCCACAGAATAACTCCTCATTCTCTTTCCCTGCAGTCCCTGGCAACCACCATTCTACTTTCTGTCTCTATGAATCTGACTAGTCTAGGTACCTCAAGTATGTGGAATCATACCATATTTGTCCTTTTGTGATGGGCTTATTTCACTTAGCATCATGTTTTTATTTAAGTGGTAAGTGTTTTAAAAACTTATTTTTAATTTTCTTTAAATACTTTTCATTGTACATATTTAAGGTGTAGAACACGATGTTTTGATGGGCATATGAATATACATGGTGAAATGATTACTATAGTCACACAAATTAGCATATTCTTCCCCACGCATAGTTACTTTTTTGTGTGGTAAGGGCTTAAAGTCTACTCTTTTAGCAAGATTTCATGATGCAATATGATTAACTGTAGTCCTAATGCTGTATTATAAGGTCTCTAGACTTATTCATCCTACACAGCTGCAAGTTCGTACCCTTTGACTTTCTTCTCCACATTCCCTCCTCCTTCGTGCTCCTCATAACCACCATTCTATTCTCTCTTTCTATGTATTTAACTTTTTAAATATTCCACATGTAGGTGAAATTATGTAGTATTTTTATTTTTGTCTCTGGGTTATTTCACTTAGCATAAGTCCTCCAAGTTTATTCATATTGTCTCAATGATGATGTTTTCCTCTTTTCAAAGGCTGAATAATATTCCATTGTGTACTTGTACCACAATTTCTTTGTTCGTTCATTCCGTCTATAGACACTTAGGTTGTTTCCATATCTTGACTATTGTGAATAATGCTGCAATGAACAAGAATGTGCAGGTATGTCTACACAGTGCTTATTTTATTTCCTTTAGATATATAACCAGCAGAGGAATTGCTGAGTCATATGGTAGTTTTATTTTTAATTTTTTGAGGAACCTTCATAGTGTTTTTCATAATGGCTGCACCAATCTACATTCCCACCAACAGTGTACAAAGCTTCTGTTCTCTACACCCTCACCAACACTTGCCTCTTGTCTTTTTGTTAATAGCCATTCTGACACATTCTAACAGGTGTGAGGGTACACCTTATTGTGGGTTTGATTTGCATTTCCCAGATGATTAGTGATGTTGAGTACTTTTGCATATACCTGTTGGCCATCTGTATGCCTTCTTCAGAAAAATGTCTGTTCAAGTTCTTTGCCCATTTTAAAATTAGTCCTTTGCCCCTTTTTAGATTAGGGTTTGTGTGTGTGTGTGTGTGTGTGTGTGTGTGTGTGTGTGTGCTCTTTATAAGTTTTGGATATAAACCCTTTATCAAATACATAGTTTGCAAATATTTTCTCCCAATCTGTAGGCTTTTTCATTTTGTTGATTTTTCCTTTGCTGTGCAGAAGCTTTTTAGTTTGATATAGTCCCACTTGTTTATTTTTGCTTTTGTTACCTGAGCTTTTGGTGTGATACCCCAAAAAGTCATTGCCGGCCGGGCTTGGTGGCTCAGCCTGTAATCCCAGCACTTTGGGAGACTGAGGTGAGTGGATTGCCTGAGCCCGCAGGTTCGAGATCAGCCTGGGCAACTTGGTGAGACCTCGTCTCTACAATAAATCAAAAAATTAGCAGGGGGTGGTAGTGCACACCTGTAGTTCCAGCTACTTGGAAGGCTGAGGCGGAAGGATTGCCGGAGCCTGGCAGGTCGATACTGGGGTGGCCGTGAGTGTGCCACTGCACTTTAACCTGAGTGGCAGAGTGAGATTCCAACTCAAAACCAAAACAAAACAAAAATTTATTACTAAGACCAATATCAAGGAATTTTTCTTATGTTTTCTTATAGGAGTTTTATGGTTTCAGGTCTTATGTTTAGGTCTTTAGTCTATTCTGAGTTGACTTTGTGTAGAGTATAAAAATGGGGTCCAGTTTCATTCTTTTCCTTGCAGTTGTCCAGTTGAGGACATTATCCTTTCCCCATTGGGTCTTCTTGGTGGCCTTGTTGGAAATTAGTTGACCATATATGCTTGGGATTATTTCTGGACTCACAGTTCTGCTCCATTGGTCTATGTGTCTGTTTTCATTTGTACTCTTTTGATTATTAAAAATTTGTAATATAATTTGAAATCAGGAAGTGTGCTGCCTCCAACTTGTTTTTCTTTTGCAAGATTGCTTTGGTTATGTGGAATCTTATATGGTTCAATACACATTTTGGAAATTTTTTTTTTCTATTTGTGTGGCAAATGCCATTGGAATTTTGGTAGAGATTATGCTGAGTCTGTATATTGTGTTAGGTACTATTGACATCTTAATGAGATTAATTCTTCCACTCTACAACCTTGAATATCTTTTCATTTATTTGTGTCTTTTAACATTTATTTCATTAATGTTTTTTAGTTTTCAGTACAGATCCTTGGTTAAATTTATTCCTAAGTGTTTTATTATTTTTGATGCTGTCGTTCACTTAGCATATTGTCTTCAGGTTTCACTTATGTTTTATCATGCATCAGGATTTCCTTCCTTTTTAAGATTGAATGATATTTTATTGATGTATATACCACCTTTTGTTTATCCATTCATTCATCAGTGGATACTTAAGTTGCTTTCACCTATTGGCTATTGTGAGTAACGCTGTTATGAGCATGGCATTTGGGGCATGTGTATATCCAGAAGTGGAATTACTATAATATATGGTAACTTTGTTTACTTTTTTTTTGTGGAAATGTGATACTGCTTTCCCCAGTTTCTGCATCTATTTACATTCCCACCAGCAATGTACAAGAATTCCAATTTCTCCACATCCTCACCAACATTTTTTTTCTGTTCTTTTTTAAAAATTAAATAATAGCCATTCTACTAGATATGAAGTGGTAGCTCATTGTGGTTTCGATTTTCATTTTTCCTAGTGATTAATGTTGAGCATTTTTCCATGTGCTTATTGGCCATTTCTGTGTCTTTAAAAAGAATGTCTATTTAAGTGCTTTGTCCATTAAAAAAAATTGATTATTTATTTTGTTGTTGTTATTGAGTTGTAGGGGTTCATTATATGTTCTGGGTACAGTAAGTTCCTTACATATGAACCTTCAAGTTGTGAACTTTCAAAGATGCAAACATGTGTTTGCACGTCCAATCATGTAATTTAGTTCACGTGGCTGGCATACATTGTTGTGTGCTGTATGTAAGCTTTAAAAATTTTTTTTATTTTTTGAATTTTTTAATGTATTATGTGTGTGAAAAGTATTATAAATCTATTACAGTACAGTGCTATATAGCAGATTGTGTACCTAGTTAACTTAGTTGGGTACCTTAGTTGGGTACCTAGCTTTGTTGGACTTATGAACAGATTGGACTTACAAACGTGCTCTTGGAATGGAACTCATTCATATGTAGGGGGCTTAATGTATTAATTTTTTTTACCACATGGGTATGATTTGCAAATATGTTATCCCATTCTCTAGATTGCTATTTCACTCTGTTGATAGTGTTCCTTGATGCACAACAGTTTTTAATTTTGATGAAGTCCAATTCTTCTATTTTTTTCTTTTGTTGCCTGTACTTTTGGTGTTGTATCCGAGAAATCATTGCCAAATCCAGTGTCATGAAGCTTTTCCCCTATGTGTTCTTGTAAATGTTTTGTATTTGTAAGGTAAAAGTTTAGCTTTATTATTATTATTTTTTGTATGTGGATATCCAGTTTTCCGAACACCATTTGTTGAAAAGACTATCTTCCCTTCATTGAATGGTCTTAGCATCCCTGACCATAAATGCAAGGGTTTATTTCTGGATCCTCTTTTCTACTCCATTGGCCTATATGGCTGTCTTTATGCCAGTACCACACTGTTTTGAGTACTGTAGCTTTATAATAAGTTTTGAAATCAAGAAGTGTGAGACTTTCAACTTCATTATTTTTCTAGATCGTTTTGGCTTTTCTGGGTCCCTTAAGTTTTCACATGAATTTTAAGATTGATTTATCTATTAGTGTGAAAAATGCCATTGGGAGATTGACAGGGATTTCACTGAATTTGTAGATCACTTTGGTAATATTGACATCTTAAGGATATCATCTTTCAGACCCTGAATTCAGGATGACTTTCCATTTATATGTGTATATCTTTAATTCTTTCTGCAATATTGTGTAGTGTTCAGTGGCTCTTTATTTTTAAATTTTCCCCAGCCACATATTCACATCTGGTATCACTGAAAGTCATATTACTGTTACTGTTTTCTTTCTTTCTTTCTTTCTTTCTTTCTTTCTTTCTTTCTTTCTTTCTTTCTTTCTCTCTTTCTCTCTTTCTCTCTTTCTCTCTTTCTCTCTTTCTTTCTTTCTTTTTCTGTCTCACTCTGTTGCCCAGGCTGGAGTGCAGTGACATGCTCACAGCCACCCCAGTGTTGAGCTACTGGGCTCCAGTAATCCTTCTGTCTCAGCCTTCCAAGTAGCCAGAACTACAGGTGCACGCTACCACGCCCAGCTAATTTTTTTGATTTTTATTGTAGAGATGAGGTCTTGCCAAGTTACCCGGGCTGGTCTTGAACCTGCAGGCTCAGGCAATCCACTTGCCTCGGCCTCCCAAAGTGCTGGGATTACAGACTGAGCCACTAAGCCTGGCTACTGTTGCCATTTTCTTATGCTTCCTTCCATTTCCAGAGGCAGTATAATAAAATAATATGGATTTTTTTTCAGAAACAAATGGTAACATACATAACTTACTATTCTCTATCTGGATATTTTTCCACATAAGAATTGATCTTAAGCCGGGCTCAGTGGCTCAGCCTGTAATCCCGCGCCTTGGGAGGCTGAGGTGAGTGGACTGCCTGGGCAACTTGGCGAGACCTCATCTCCACAATAAATCAAAAAATTACCTGGGCGTGGTAGCGCGTGCCTGTAGTTCCAGCTACTTGGAAGGCTGAGTGGAAGGATTGCTGGAGCCCAGCAGGTCAAGGCTGCGGTGGCTGGGAGCGGCCACTGCACCCTAATCTGGGCGACAGAGTGAGACTCCAACTCAAAACAAAACAAAACAAAAAAAAATTGATCTTAGAGATCCTTCCAAATTAGGATGCTTAGATTTGCCTGTTTTTTTAAAAAAGACTGCATGCATTCCATAATTTATTTAATTGACCTCTTCTTGATGGATATATAGTTTAAAATATATTTTGCTTTTATATTAATGCTTCAGTGAAGAAACATACAGACATCATTTGCAACAGGCAAATATATGTGAAGGAAAAAAAATATGTGAAGTAAGTAGAATTGTGAAGCCAAAGAGTGAATTTAAAATTTTGAGCCAGGTGCAGTGGTTCACACCTGCAATCCCAGCACTTTGGGAGACTGTCTGTACAATAAATAAAAAATTAGCCGGACGTGGTAGCATGCGCCTGTAGTTCCGGCTACTTGGAAGGCTGAGGCAGAAGGATTGGTGGAGCCCAGCCAGTTGATGCTGGGGTGGCCGTGAGTGTGCCACTGCACTCCAGCCTGGGTGACAGAGTGAGACTACAGCTCAAAAAAAAAAAAAATTAGCTGGGGATGGTGGCATATACCCATAGCCCCGGCTACTTGGAAGACTGAGGCAGAAGGATTGCCTGAGCCCAACAGGTTGAGGCTATCGTAGCTGTGATCGTGCCACTGCATTCCAGCCTGGGGAACAGAGTGAGGCTCAGACTCAAAACAAAACAAAAAATTTTGCAATGTAATCCAAAATAACCATCCATGGAAATTGCATAGTTTTCCCACTGACCAGCATCATACCTGTTTTCTTACCTCTTTGCCATCATTCTATATTACCAAACTTTTTTGGCCCTTGGCTATCTCAGAGATGAAAAGAGGTATCTCCTAGTTTCAGTGTAAATTTCTCTTATTGTGAGACTAAACACCTTTGAAAATATTAAGAACTCCCCAATTTATATTTCCTTTTCTGTGAGTTGATTATTGATATCCTTTGCACATTTTCTTGTTAAGTTGCAGAAATTCTGTGTACATTAAGAAAATTAGTCTTTTGTAATATAAATGCAGAAAATGTTTTCTCAATTTATAGTTTGCCTTTTGAATTTGTTTATGTTTTTATGACAATTTTCACATTTTTATGTAGTTGAATATATCAACCTTTTTATTACTGTGTCTTAGTGTTATACTGTTCTCACAAAGGTCTTCACAGCTACAAAAATGACATTTTTTGCTTTTTTACTTCTAGCACTTTCATGGTTTTATTTGTTACACTTAAATCTTTGATTCGTTGATAATTTATTTTGGTATAAGACGTGAGGGAAGCATCCTACTTATTTTTTTCTCACATGTCTATTCACTTGTCCCAGTATCATGTATTGAATTATTCATCTCTTCCTCAGTGATCTGAAATTCAATATTTCTTCTAGATATATGGGTCTGTTTCAGCTGTTTCTATTCTATTCATTTGTTTATTCATATGCCAGAATGCTTGTTTTAATTAATGGGGTCTTATAATATATGTTAATATGTGGTAAGGCTAATCATCTTTCATACATTTCTTTTTCACAATTTTCCTGGGTATTGTTACTTATTTATTCTCCCACATGAACTTTACACTTTTCTAGCTACCCCCCACATTTATTGATAATTTTGTTGAGAATATATTGAATTTGTAAATCTGCTTTAAGGAGAATTTACGTCTTTTTTTTTTTTTTTTTTTTTTTAGTTGGGGGTCTCACTTAGTCACCCAAGCTGTAGTGCAGTGGCACAATCACGATTTACTACAGCCTTGACCTCCTGGGCTCAGGCAGTCTTTCTGTCTCAGCCTCCTGAGTAGCTGGGACTACAGGCACATGCCACCGCTCCTGGCTAATTTTTAAATTTTTTTGTAGAGACAAGGTCTCACTATGTTACCCAGGCTGGTCTCAAACTCCAGAGCTCAAGCAATCCTCCCTCCTCAATCTCCCAAAGTGCTGGGATTACAGGCACAAGCCACCATGCCAGCCTATATCTCTATGATGTTAAATTCCTTTATTCATGAACATGGTATGATTTTCCATTTGACCAAGTTCTTCTTTGTTGTCTTTAAATAGTATTTGCAATTAAAAATTTCTTCATACATTTGCATTATTCCTGCTAAATTGATTCTTAGGGTTATTGCTTTATTTTTGTTTGTTTGTTTTCTGATTTAACAGATTTATTACAACTGGCACTCTTCAGCCCAGGAGTGGGTGGGCCATAGTCAGGGACTGATTCCCCAACCACGTGTTTTTATTTTTTATTGTATTTGTACTCTCGTAACTACTAAAGATCTTATTGTGCTGGTAGAAACTTTGAGCTGCAAGTTTTCTACCCTCCTGTCCTGAGGTACCATAAGTGTCCCCAAAGGAAAAACCCTCCCAAACACTGTCACTTATTCCAAACATAGTCAGTGACTTATCATGTGCTTTCACTTTCTGAGTAGTGAGTCTGTTTCAGGCCTAGTATTATCATCTTACATTCGTCTACAAAACTCTTTTATGTATGTGATTTCTTTTTTTTTTTTTTTTTTTTTGAGTTGTCACCCAGACTGGAGTGCAGTGACCGCTCCCGGGCCACCGCAGCCTTGACCTGCTGGGCTCCGGCGATCCTTCCGCCTCAGCCTTCTGAGTAGCCGGAATTACAGGTGTGTGCTATCACGCCTGGCTGATTTTTTGAATTACTGTAGAGATGCGGTCTCGCTCCCGGTGGGTCTCGAACCCGCGGGCTCAGGCAATCCACTCACCTCAGCCTCCCAAAGGCGCGGGATTACAGGCTGAGCCACCGAGCCCGGCTATGTATGTGATTTCATTTGATCCTTACAATAATCTTAAACTGTTGACAAAGAGGGAATTTGCTTGTGTCTGTTTTGAAGAGGAAGTAATTGACAGTCGGCAGGTTAAGAAGCCTGTCCGGGATTGCAGGTGAGCATGGACAGTCACAATTCAGGTCTCTCACCTTCTGTCCAGGTCCTTAAACTTATTCCCGCTTCCTCATGGTGACCCTGTGTTCTCACCCTACCTTCATGATAGCCTTTCTCTTCTGCCTTTTAGGAACACTCACGTTCCAATCTTTTCTTCTCAAATTTGCTTCTCTGGGTTTCTGTGGACTGGCCTCAGATTGCTTGGAGCACCCCCCACAACCCGGCTGAAAGTCGCTGAGACCTGGTGCTGGCTTCCGCTGCTCTCTGGATGTTTACCGAGGCGGTATTTGGGAAAGTTTGTCATTCCCAGGGGTTGCGTTGGCAGGTTGACACTTGAATTGTTTCATACGGCTGCCTTGACTTCTCAGAGAGAATAATGAAACACCCCCACCTTCCCCTGCCCTCGTCTAGACGAGCATTAAAGGCAGCCTCACTTATTCTTCTACTCCAGCAGGGGTTGGCTGTGCTCTGAAGGATGCTCAGAGTGCCTGCCTCACAGGGAACCTTTTCCTGGCTCCAGGTTCAGTCAACCTGCAAGGGGCATACAGCCCTCCAGCATACCGGGGACTAGCCCTGCATGGGGCAAAAATGAAACGCTTGGTCCAGGACACAGAGCACAGAGTTCCAATCAGTGTTAATCTCCTGCCTCTCTTCCTTCCTCTGATCTTCCTCTATTGTTCTCAAAAGTGTTCACTGCTCTCTGCTCTGTTCTCTTCCCCCAGCTGTCACTGGACTAGTTACCTGGCCATCTTTTCTGGAGATTCATTCATTCATTCATCCAACAAGCTTTTATGAAATACTCACTCCATGACAGACACTGTTCCAAGTGCTAAGGATACAGCAGTGAAGGGAGGAGATACAAAGTAAGCAAGTAACTAGATATGTAAATCAGATAGTTTCCCAAATGGGAGAGTGCCTGTATGAGACAAAACAAGGGCATGTGGAAGATGGAGATGTGGGTGACTTTTCCATTTGAGGTGGTCAAGGGAGGTGTCTGAGGAGGTGATATTTGACCAGAGACTTGAATGACAAGAAGAGGCTGGCTATGCAAAGACCTGGAAGAAAAGCATTCTATGAAAAGGGAAGGTCCTGAGGTAGATGCAGGTGTGGCATGTTCCAGAGACAAAGGCTAGTGGGACAGGAGTGAGCAAGGATGAGAGAGAAGGCTGAAGAGGTTAGAGGAGGAAGCACAGCCTTATAAATAATTTGGATTTTGATTATAACAGTAAGATTTGGAGAGTTTTAAGCAGAGGAGTGTCATGGTCTGACCTATGTTTAAGACTATTCCGGGTAGGTATGGTGGCTCACACCTGTAATCCCAGTACTTTGAGAGCTTGAGGCAGAAGGATTGCTTGAGGTTGGGAGTTTGAGACCAGATTCATCAACACAGTGAGAACTCATCCCTACCAAAAAAAAAAAGCTGGGCGTGGTGGTGTGTGCCTGTTGTCCCAGCTGCAATGAGCTGTGGTTGTGACACTGGACTGCTGGACTCCAGTCTGGGTAACAGAGTAAGACCCCATTTCTTAGGGGAAAAAAAAGGCTATTCTGGCACCAAGAGACACACATCAAACTGCTTGCAGCAACATTATTCATAGCAGTCAAAAAACTGGAAAATACCCAAGTGTCCATCAGCAGTAGAATGGATAAATAATGGATTGTCATACAGCAATAAGCATTAACAGACTACAGCTCCACACATCATGTGGATGAATTTCCTAAGTATCATGTGGAGGAAAAGAAGCCGACACAAAAGAGTACATGCAGTCTGGTTCCATTTATAGAGCTTTCAGATTCCAGCCAAAACCCACACTCTAGCTTTTAGGGATGTGTGTTTGGGTGCTTTTGGGGATGTGTGTTTGGGTGCTTTTGGGGATGCATGGTTAGGTGATAAAATAGAAAAAGAGTCAAGGAAGTGAGTACCTCACTTAGGAGAGTGGTTACCTCTGGCAGAGAAGGAGGTGATAGGCAGAGAGCACAGGAGAGCTTCGGAGTAGAACTGGGAAATGTTCTAGATCTTGACCTGGTGAGTGCTTCCCTGGGTGCTCACTTGGTGATAAATTCCCGAGTTGCATGTTTTTGTTTTGGACACTTTTCTGTTTATGTGTTATACTTCACAACAAAAAGGTGTCCACACTTCACCTTGGTTGCCATGTGACAGATGGGTTGAAGGCAAGCAAGAGTGGAGGGAGGGCCTCACTTAGTGGACTGCAGAAGTCTTGGGACTGGGTGGTGTTTCAGGTGGTAGCTTGGAGGTGACTTCCGGGGCTTGCTGATGGATTGACTGTGGTTAGTGGTGGCAATGAGGGAGACAAGCATTAGGATGCGTCCTGGTACTTGATTGGAGTGACTAGGTAGACGAGTGCCCATCTACTGAGAAAGAGAAGGCCGGGGGTGGGAGGAGGAGGCTGGAAGGGAGATCTAAAGAATTCTGTCTTAGTTCTGTCAACTTCGAGATGCTTATGATGTATTTAAGTGGAGAAATCAAGTAGGTGACAGCTTCCTAACTGGCTACTTGATCACCAGCCTGGCCTTTCTCATTGCATCCTTGACCCTGGGGCTCACATATTGTATCTAAAGAGAAATCTCAGGCCAGTGCTACCTGTCATCATAGCACTTTGGGAGGCTGAGGTGGAGTCCAAGAACTGCCTGGGCAGTATAGCAAGACACACACACACACACACACACACACACACACACACACACACACACACACACACACAAATAAGTATTCAGATAACTGAAGGGAAAAAAAATTAACTGTGCATGGTGGCATGCACCTTTAGCCCCAGCTACTTAGGAGACTGAGGCAGGAGGATCGCTGGAGCCCAGGACTGTCATTGGACCATTGCCTTCCAGCCCGGATGACAGAACCAGATACTATGTCTAAAATAAATAAATAAAGATAAATCTGGTGATGATGCTTCTCTTCTCAGAATCCCTCCCATGACCCCACCACCCAATAGGTAAAGAACAAATTTCTCATCTTGCCTCCAAGCCCTACCTGACTGGATCTGCCTCCCCGCTTTCGCCTCTTCCCATCACCCTCCATCACCCACCCAGGCTGTATGAAAGGACAGTGGGCTTTGTGTGTGCTGTTTTCCTTACCTCTAGCTCCTTCACCTCCTGCCTTCGTCCAACCTCTGCTCACCCTGCCAGTCACCTTGGGTACCTATTTCCACAGGACGCCTTTCCTGTCGTTGTGTTTGTCAGCCCTGGAATCAGAGTCAGGTACTCTCCTGTGTTCTCACAGAGTCCTCTTTAATTGGTTTTCCCATTAGTAGTCATCCCGCTGCTCTGGAAGAATCTCTCTACCTCCATCTCCTCTGTAAGCTACTTCAGGGCAGCATCTTGGTCTGTTCACAGCTGATCCCAAGCAGTGCACTGCACCTGTTTGAGCAAAGCCTCCTTCACACACTCCCCCTGTGCACATCCCAGGCATGTGCCCTCTGTCTCTTCCACTGGCACACCTTCTTTTCGGACTTCCTCTCCACCCCAGGGCATGCTTGGTCTTGCTGCTCTCACAAGGATCCTGTCGTAGGCTGAAGGGCTGAGGTGCCAGTGCAGACCCTCAGTGGGGAAGGGACATGGGGAGTTTTGTGTTCTGAGAGGGCAGATGCTTTTCTGTCACAGGGTCTTGAAATCACCAAGGAGGAGACAGAGATGTTATCGGCAGCTGCAGGAAAGAGGGAAGAACAGAACTCAACCTTCCTGTTACCATCACAGACAAAAATGACCCAGTAATGGCCTCAGCAGGAAACCAGGGGTCTGAGTGGTTGACAGTGCTGTTTGTCCCTGGGACACATTTGGCAAGGCCAGTGGAATTACACCATGCCTTCTTCCCTAACACCCCACCTTCACTTCACATGAATTCTAGAGAAGTTGAGAGTGGGAAAAAAGCCACCCAGCGTGTATGAGAGAGGGGGGCCTTTCTTTGACTGATGGCAATGAGGACACTGGGCCTACTGTTTGCCTGGGGACCTTAAGTCTTTTTCCCAAGTTCCTGTTGGTAAGGCCCTGATTGTCTCTGGTTTACACTGGCCAGTTCAGCCTAGGGGTCTAACCAAATCTGAGGCCATTCTTATAACTATGCTGTATCCCTTTCTCCACCCCAGCACTACCCACCATCCTCAGGTGGACAAGGTAGGATAAATTTAATGTCATGCTGGTTAGAAAAAAGGTGATCCAAGCCAGACCCTGTGACCAAGGTCAGGGAGTGGGGCTGGCAGAGCCCCTGCAGTCTCAGCCAACTCCTCGTTACCCCAATGGGGGTGCCAGTGCGGGGAGCCTCTGCCTATGCTATGCCCTGGGTATGTCCTTCAGTGGGGTCTGCACCCAGCCTGGCTGCTCCTGGGAAGATGAGGCCAGGAGAAGCTGCCTGGCAGATGTCCTGTCTCCTGCTATGCCAATGGACACAATCGATTGCCTGGGAGTGCTGGAGGCTCATTTCCTTGTCAGATCTCCTCCCAGGCAGGCCTTGGGTCTGGACTGTCTCACAGTCAGTGGAACCTCAGCAACAGGGAATGCAGGCTGATGAGGGGCTGGCTCCTCATTGTTCTGTGTGGAGCAAAGTCAGTGGGCCAGGAGACTGTGCCTGGGGCCTGAGCGGCCACCGGGAAGGCTATAGGCCTCAAATAACTGCTCAGGGTCTGCTGACTTCAGAGCCTCCCTTGGGCATGTGCCTACTGGGCCACTGTTTGGATGTCAGCTTATTGGCGGAAAGAAACCACAGGTGAATACGCTGGCAAGGATGGGCTTATGGGTGGAGGGCTGGGTTCATGGAGAGTAGAAGAGATGGCAGATGAGTTTTCCAACATCCTCACTTCACAGATGGACAAACTGAGGCCAAGGAAAGTCAGATGACTTGCTTAAGTTTCTCTGCTTCTTGAGTAGCTGAGCCGGGGCTGAGCCCAAATCTACCTCCCAGCCAAGGGCCCTCTGATAGAGGCTGGGGAGGGCTCCAGGGACCACCGAGTGCTATTGGAGGAGGGGACGGCCACAGATGGGACTGTAGGCATCCAGGCAAGCTCTACCTCTCACGTGTGCAAGGTGAATTTCCTCACATAGCTCTTTCATGCAGGACTGGGTGTTCCTGAGGGACAGGTCATCTGACATTTTAGATGGGCAGTTGGATGTGCAAGGGCCCAGCTCCAAGACAGACAAGCTCTGGGATGCTGTGTAGTAGAGACCCATGAAGACTGAGGGGACAGGGGGATGGCAGAACTGCCGGGGGATACTAGAGAGCAGTGAGGGCTCCAAGGTCACCTCCTTGGGACACCTGTGCCAACTCATCTCTGTGTGCTTTCTTAGATGTCTCCATGGTTCACTTCTGCCCACTCTGCTCAGATCTTCACTCCAAGTCACTTTCTCTGGAAGACCTTCTTTGTCATCCTTCCTATAGTTTTAGGCCAACACATGTCTCTGCTTTAGTTTTTCTCCTTGACCCTTATCCCATATAAAATGCCATTTATTGTACTTTAAAAAAAGTTCCCATATTCTCTGTATCCCCGTTAGAATGTAGGGAATGGACCGGGTTTGGTGGCTCAGCTTGTAATCCCAGCACTTTGGGAGGCTGAGGTGAGTGGACTGTCTGAGCCAGCGGGTTCAAGACCAGCCTGGGCAACTTGGTGAAACCTCATCTCTACATTAAATAAATAAAAAGTGGGCTGGGTATGGTGGCGCATGCCTGTAGCTCCAGCCACTTGGAAGGCTGAGATGGAAGGATCGCCGGAGTCCAAGAGGTTGGTGCTGGGGTGGCTGTGAGTGTGCCACTGCACTCCAGCCTGGGCAATGGAGTGAGACTCCAACTAAAAAAAAAAAATGTAGGGGATGGAGGGACAGGGCTTTTTCCTTATTTGTTGCTTGCTGCAAGCCATTATGGCTGGGCTGGGCAGCCCCCAGGAGAAGAGACAGGGCCACCAAGGGAGTCAGCTGAGTTTATTTTGAGACCCCATTATTTCCCATCACTTGTGGGTAACCACTGTAGGTCTCTGGTCTCCTTAATCAGTGCAGGTTACTTTAGCCTTTCTTAAATTCCTCCTTGCAACTTCCTGGGCAGGGTTTCATTTCCTTGAGACCCTTCCTTAAGGAGAGTCAGCTATGCTGAGGTGTGTCTTCACTTTTATTATCTTTTATTATCTTCCGTTTTATTATCTTTTAACCAAAGCCTCTTGGGAATCATATTCCCATCATGCAAAGGGCTGGATCTCTAATGATGGGCATTCCAGCCACCATGGCCAAGGACAGGGAGACACCTGGTGCCATCTCCCTTGGTGGCCACTCAGATACTGGACAGAAGTGGCTGCTGACCCCTCCTGCCATGGGACTATCACTTGGACCATCAGAGAAGCTACTTTCTGGAAGCAAACCCGGGCAGTGTGTTCTGAGGGGAGCTTGCCTTGTACCAGAGGTATAGGGTCTTCTACCAACTTGCTGAGAACAGACCCAGGTGCCTGATAGGCACCCAGCAGATCCTTGCTAACTGAATGTCTTGGGCAAAGGAAGGAGGAATACAGCTTTCAGTGGGCACATCTCAGCACTACCTCTCCTTAGCATCAAAGAAATCTTCACTCTCCCCAATTCCTGTACTCAGGTCTCTTCTGCCCTCTCCAATTCTGAAAAATAGCCACCACTTCCTGTGGTCACCAGGATCATAGAAATGAAGCATCTCACAGGCTTGTCCCACAGACCCTTCATTTTACCTCTAACCTGATTTCTCTTAGAATTGGTCGAATTTTCGTAAAACATGGGAACCAGAAAGTCCCAAAGAATCCCAAGCCTGTTTAGTCTTTTATGGGACTTGTGGCAGTCCAAACTCAGTGACTGTGTCAGCCATCCTAGGTGACAGAGGTGGAGACAGCAAGTGGGCCTCAGCCTGCTGGGTGGGTGGAGCATAGCCCCTTTACCACAAAGGGCTTTTCTGGGTATTGTGCCCTGTCAGGTTTCTGGTTAGAAGTGCTCTAACATGGTAAATATTTCTTCTTGTTATCAAGAAATAACAATATCCCAGTTGAAGGCATAAAAGCCACTTTACACTGGTGTTAATTATATAGGTGGCGCAGCAGCTCACCTCAGGGTGCTGTCCAGAGGCTTCTTACTTTGTAGCTGGGAATGCAATGACAAACCTGGGAGAACCTACCAGGGGCAGGCTGGGCCAGGCCTTCCGCAGACTGCACTCCCTAAAGTGAACAGGTGGAGCTGACAGTTGTGATGATAGACTCAGTTCAAGTCCTTGAGGTCATTTATCTAGGGGCAGGGTGTTGACGCCAGGGACATCCCAGCACTGAGCTATCCTCAGAGCTTAGAAGAGGTCTGGGCGGACAGGATGGACTTTCAGTGGAAAGGAAGGGTCGTTCAGTCATGGATGTGGGCATGCTTGGTCACGGTAGGGGGAGGAGGGGCCTGAGCCAGATGGCATCTAACCTTGGAACTGACAAGCCTGAGGTCTCTGTGAGGCTGGGCTTCAGCTTTCCCTCCCTCTCCCCACATTTAGTGCCTCTCGTTTCACAGTCAAACAACGCGCTTGATCTGAGGCGCTGACTTAGAGGTCAGTCTCATTTGCTTAATGACCGTTCTGCTCGTTGTTATCTTAATGATGAGCCTTGATACAAGCTGCCGGGTCCTCAGATCTAATTAACCATTGCCCTGCTCCTGGGAAGCATCACTCAGTGGTGATCGACTGTGCGTATGTGTTGGGTGGGCGTATTGGTGCCTCAGTGGCTTTCGTGCCTTTTGGTGTTTAATGCACACTCTCTTCTGGGGATCCAAGCCAGATTTCCAGGAAAAGGGCTAATTCTCTTTCACACCCCAGACTTAGGGCCACATTCTGCTTTGAGCCACTTTGCTTGGCATCTGTGCATGGAGACATCGATGTCTACTTAAGACTTTAAAAAGTACAGGGCAGTAGAGCCTTTAGCAAGCGGTGATGAAATCTAATATCCTCATTTAATAGATGAAGAACCTGCAGTAAAGGGACAAGGGAATGTGGCCAGGCCCTGGAGCCAGGCTGTGGTGGGGACAAGACTAAAACCCAGGACCCAGCACAGGACCCTCTGTCCAGTGCTCTTCCCATTAGCCATTCTGCTCCTCTTTGGCAGGGACAGCAGAACAGTTGTTTAACAGGTGGTTGGGGGGTTCTGACAGCAGCTCTTTGGGGTGCTTTTGGGGACACAGAGAAAGGAGGGAGGGGCAGGCTTGGGCAGGCTGCTGTTATTGGCCCAAGAAAAGGTGCAGAGAAGTATCTCAATGTGGAATAAAGTTGGCTCTTGGTGGAGTGTACGCCCATTATTTTGATGGAGACAGAAACACAGTTCGTCTGTGGGGCTTGTCTAAGGCCACAAAAGTCAACTAAACCTGGACTCAAATCTCCGCTTGCCAAGGAGAAAGCAGTGATGATTCTAACTGTGTGCTGAACTGGGGCAAACTCTGAGAGGAAGCGTGATGGAGTCTTGCTGGGAAGATGCGATGGAACCGCCTTGCCCCCTGGAAGGCTGGGTAGAACCCAAGGCTAAATGTGCTGAGGAGGTCAAAGAAGAGAAAGAAGCAGTGTTGTTGAAAGAGAATGCCATGGGAAGAGAGACCTTGGGCAAAGGCCACAAGGAGGGGGACACTGGAAACCAGGAAGGTATGAGGGCTGCAGGGTGGGGGAGCCTTGAGTAAAGCCCAGAGGTGGGTCTGAGCCTGAGCTACCGAGGACAGAGGGACACAGACCTGTATGGGAAGGGCCCTGGGTGTGTGGGTGTGAGCGGGAGTGTTGTGGGTGGGCTTCCAAGAAATATGTGATGGGGTCAAGTCAGGAAATTTGCATTCGAACCGCCACTCTTATCTACCAACAGCTGTGGGACCTCAGGCAAGTCATCCTCCTCTTTGTACCTCAGTTTCCTGGGGTGTAGTTGGCCTTTCAGACCTGATCCAGCTCTGACTTCTAAGAGAATCGCTTTGGGTGACGAACCTCCACTCCCTGATTCCATTGCCCCCGAGTGTAGAGAGGAAGAAGATTCTTTATTACCCTGTACCCTGGCCAGGAGACTGCCTGGGAGTCACTAATATTTATTGGGAGAAATTGAGTGGGCTCTCAGGAGCCTGTTGCTTTCAGGCAAACCAGAGCCTGAATTAATGCTTTAATTATCCAGGCAGCCTTCCCTGAGGCCACATTCTCCATTTTAATTTTCGGAAACTCACGCATGTGATATTCTTTTTCTCCTGATCTGCCATCAGTCAGGCTGAAATCACTCCCCTGGAGCCTGCTGGAGACGGATGTGCCTGCTCCTGGCGCTGGGGACCCTCCATCATCTGGAGCGGGGCGGTTCCCATGGCTGCGTCCCAAGATCAGGGCATAAAGAAGAGGCCAAGGGGATCCCTGCTTCTCTGGGGCTTAGAGAGCTCGTCCCCTTTTCTCACCTCCTTTTCTGCTTCCTCTTCTCCCTCCCTTCATAGCCAGGGGTGTGTCCCATGGCTCCATGTCTCTGACTGAACCTCATAGGACTCAAAGTTCCTCAACAGCCTGGTTTACTGCATTGGTCATGTGCTTGTGCTACCCATAACCTTGGGGTCACTCTAGGACAGCACCCTACAGCACCCTACAAGAGGCATTTCCACCCAGACTAGGGCTCTACCTCATCAGAGGCATGCTCCCCATGACTCAAACTTGGAAATGATAAGAAATGCCCAGCCCGTTTGCTCTATATTTTCCCCATTTTTTTCATCTACAACCTATATAGTCAAGGGATTAATTAATTAGTCGAACAAGCATTTGATGACTGCCTACTGCTTACTAGGCACTGTGCTGGTGCTGAGGTTACAGACATGAACAAGACAAATAGAGACCCTGCTCTTTGGGATAAAGGCAACTGAGAAATACAAACCAAATAAACTAGCAAATGGGTAAAATAATTATAAATGGCAGGGTGACTTATAAAGAAAATGAACAGGGAGGGACAGAGAAACACAGAAGGGAGACACTTTTGGCCCCGGTGTTACGAAAGGACCCCTTAAGAGATGTCATTTATTTACTGAGGAAGTAGCTGGCCATTTGAAGAGCTGTAGGAATGGGATTCCTGCTGGAAGGGGTGCCTGGGGGCACTGGAATACCTTGAGGAGGACTGGTGGGTGTAGGGGGATCGCTCCTAAACACTGGAGGGGGTGATCTAAGCAAGGCTGGTAGCTCACATGGTGGGGAATGTATGTTTGGAGTTTTGACCCATACAGCATCTACAGCTGTAGCCCCAAGGCCCACAGGAAGGGCTCAGGGTCCATGGGTGTGTCACGGAATGTGGTGGAAAAAAGAATCGTCCTACCCTGAACTCTTTAAGGCTAGGGAGAACAGAAAGCAGAACTTTGGACTTCTAGTATGGAGATAAATAAAGTGATTTCTACTTAGTACTATTTTCCCATGGCTGCTGTTACAATGACCACAAACTTGGTGGCTTCAAGCAATGGAAACGTATTCTCTCACAGCGCTGGAGGCCAGAAGTCTGAAATCAGTATCACTGGGCTGAAACCAAGGTGTCAGCTCCCTCTGGAAGCTCTAGGGGAGAATCTGTTCCTTGGCTCTGCCAACTTCTGGTGGCTGCTGGCATTCCTTGACTTGTGACCACATCACTCCCATGTCTGCCTCCGTAGTCACATGGCCTTCTCTTCTTCTGTCATCATATCTTAGAGGAACACTTGTGGCTGCATTTAGGCCCAGCCAGATAACTCAGGATAATCTCCCCATCTCAGGATTTTTAATTTAATCACATCTGTAAAGTTTCTGTTGCCATATAAGGAACTTATACACGTTCTGGAAATGAGAATGGGAGCGTTTTGGAGGCCATTTTTCAGCCTACTGCGGATGTAATTGGACAAGGAGGAGGAGATGGGGGGTCAGTGCGGGGCCAGACACCTTGTTGGAGTTCTGACAAGCACTGGCAAAATGCTATCAGAGAATCCTGCCATTAGCTGGAAGTGACAGGCCTGGGCTCAATGATGCCACCAGCTATGGTATTTTTATTTTTCATAACATCTTAATCCCGTAATTCCCAGGAGAGGATTTGACCAGCAGGAAAGAGGGATGAGAAGTTTGGGGCGGTAGAATCCCTGGGCCTTTCAGCTGCATCGACCCTTTGTGTTTTTAATAAAGTCTTCTGACAAGGAGTGAAAGGGCACAGAGCAGTGGGAAACAATGGTGTCCAAGAGAGTGGGGGTGAGGATGGGTGGGGGAGGGTGAGTATTTCCATTGGCATAACAGGGTCCTTGACTGGCTTTAGTTCTGAGTTATTTATGACTAGATTTTAAGAATTCATGAATTTAACTAATTATGAGCAAGATCAAGCAAATAAAATAATTTTTTAGCTCTGTCAAAGAAACTTTAAGGTCTTTTACCTAGACAGTCTTTCCAGAAATATTGAATTTCTCTTTATTATTTCTGAAGTTAAACAAGAATAAATTTGAATAATTAATGCATTGGTCTCTCTCTTCACTGCCTCCTCTGACACTTGTTAGTGTCTATATCATCTTAAAGCACTTAAAGGAAAGAAATAGGTCAGAGAAATGGCAGGGCAATTTGTAGATATCAACTAAATTGCTTGCTTGGCTTGTGGGTGGAGGTGGTGGTGAATGGATGGTGAGGGGCCCTTGACTGTAAGCCCTTGTGTCAGTGCTCCTTCACTCTGTCTTAATGTAGAACTCAAGTTGGAGAGCCCTTTCACATAAGAGCTTCTCTCTGATTGGGATGGGGAGTCAGACTAAGGGTGGACTGGGGGAAAGGAGCAGGTAGCTTGGCCCCAGATAGAACTAGTGAGCCCTGCTCTGACCCGAGGAAAGGCAGAACAAGGATTTGGACTGACCCTTAATTCCCCCTTCAGAGCGGCCTCTGGAGGCTTCAGTCATGCTGCTCTGGCTTCTGGACAGATGCTGGCCATTGGCTGTGCCGCTGGTTCTGTATCTAATGCTGATTGTTACCGGCTACACATGTTGGGAATTAATGGGATGGCCAGTTACTTGGCTTCTCATGAACTCCGCTAGCTTCCTCCACTAGCCCTGAAGGGCCATCAGGACATCATCTCTCTGGTGTCCTGTGAGGGGCCTTCCACTTTTATATCCCACAGGCATTTAATGGGAGCCTACTGGGGATACCACAAGACATAATACAGGCTTGGCCCCTACGTTGTCTAGTGGGAGAGACAGACAAGTAAAGGGCAGTCACAACAGTGTGATCTGAGAGTACAAAACCCAATCTTGAGAGTCAAAGGTGGCTTTCTGGCGGAAGCCATGTCTGCTCTGAAGTCTGAAAGATAATGTGGGATTAGCCAAGTGAAAAGTGTGGGAGAACATTCCAGAAAGTGGGGAAAACATATGGACAAGCCTTGAGAGAGAGAATGATGTGTTTGGGGGAACCACTAGTAGTTTGGCAGAATGTAGTGTGGGGTGAGGGGTGAGAGTGGGAAGAAATGGGGGTGAGCCATGTATAGGCCCTTTGGATGGGGCTTTAGGGCAGTGGGTTATGAAGGGGTTTACAGTGTCAATAAACTGTTCTTTCCAATGTGTCTTCCTGGCCAGTGAAGTCACTGAGCTACCCACCTAGATTCAAGGGATTGGGAATCGGTAGATGCCTCATCTTAATAGGGAGTATGGACAGATTTGTGGCTACCACACTGAGGAAGGTAGGTGATGGAAGGATGTAGATGGTAAGACTATTCTTATTCACAGACAAGGAATTTGAAAAGCTTTCTTGACCATTAGTGCCAACAATTACATGATATGTACCTGTATTGTCATACTGGGTTGTTAAAAATAAAAAAGATTCCCATACATATTTGGTAAATAGCCACTTTCCTGAGCCTGTAGTGACATCTAACTACCTGGCTAACTTGATCCCTCCCCTGGGACACACAAATTGGTTTCTTACTTTGTGTATCATTTAAATTTAGTGGCTATCTATCTATCAGACTAGAAGGTGAATAAGGGCAGGGGACATAAAAAAAAGAAAACAGAGTCTGTTGTAACAGTGCTTGTCATATAGTAAGCACTCAATCAGCATTCATTCAATGAATAAATGAATGAACAAATATGTATTGAGTACTCACTATGAGCCAGGCACATTCTGGGCATTGGGTGAGAGTGATCACAAACAGAATGAACAAGTAAAATCTACCAATTGTTGTGTTGATTAGTGCTGAGGAGAAAATCCGGGGCAGGAGGACAGGGAGTGGCAGGTGGGGACAGGGAGTGGTAGGCGGGGACAGGGAGTGGCAGTCAGTGATAAGAAGTGGTAGAGAGGAGCTGCTCCTTTATCCACTGCTGGAAAAAATAAGGTGCTTCGCAAAGGCCTAGCTAAGATAACTTGAGGGAAGGCCTGAAGAAATGAGTGACCAAGACAAGCTTACATGGTTGATTGGGGAACGTTAGGGAGTCTACCTCATCAGAATCAATATCTTTCATGCCAGCTTCCTGGGTCAGACAGGTCTTAGAGCTTCCTTCTGTGTGTTGAACTATCTGCACCTTACCCCAGTGTGCATGACTCTGTTCTTCCAGAGGGACACTGAGCTGCAGGGATTGCTAGAGCTGCCACCCCTAGAGTAGTTTTCATGGAGGAAGAGAGTGAAAGAGTAGTTGGGCCCTGGGAAGGAGAGGGTGCAGGGATGCAATGGGGGAGGGTAGGGGAGCCCAGTACCACTGTGGAAAAAGGATAAAGGAGTTTAGTGAGAAAAGAGGATTTTGCCTCTGGGGAAGCCAACACAGAAAATTAAAATGGCCTACCCCAAGCTCAGCAAGTGGCCTTGACAAGTGAAGTGTAGGATCTGAGCAGAACTTGGAAGAACTCTGGCTGTATTCACTTGTGCCATGAGGGAAAGAGGGTGGCACACAGGCAGAGCCTGCTGGTGCCTGCTCTGAAGGAGAGAGGTGAGCCTTGTCAAGAGAAAACCACAGAGGAAGGGGCAAATGTCACAGCATAGATCGGACAGTCCCCACGGGAAAGAGTTGGAAGAGGTGGTTAAACTGGGCGGGGCCCCAGCTGTGTGCCTGGGTCTGGATCCTGGCCCCACCGTGCACTAGCTGGGTGACCGTGGGCAAGCTCTTAACTCTTTCAAGCATCAGGTTCCTCATCTGAAAAGTGTGGAAAAATAATGGAACCTCCCTTATAGGGTGGTGGTGAGGGTGTACCCATATGTGAGACAATGGGTACAAAATACTTAGCTCAAGGCCTCCCATGGAGTAAGTCCTTATTTTATTAGTAATTTTTAAAACATCTCTAAAGGCCCCCTTTATAACCACCACCACAATGCTTGTTTATAGATCAGCCACTGCATGTCAGTGGCTGGAGGACAGGAGGTGTTAAAGTTCAACTGATAGGAAGCAATGCTGAGGGGGGAGGCATAAATAAAGGAAAGTGGGCCACGTCGGTGGCTTAGGTTTATAATCTCAGCATCTGGAGGCTGTGGTGGGAGGATTGCTTGAGCCCAAAGGTTCAAGACCAGCCTGGGCAACATAGGGAGACCTTGTCTCTACAGAAAATTAAAAAAAAGTTAGCTGGGCATGGTTGTGTGTGTCTGTAGTCCCAGCTACTTGAAAGGCTGAGGTGAAAGGATCCCCTGAGGCTAGGAGGTTGAGGCTGTGGTGAGCTATGATTGTACTACTGCATTCCAGCTTGTGTGACAGAGTGAGACTCCGACTCAAAATAAAATAAGATGAAATAAGATAAGATAAAATAAAATAAAATAAAATGAAGTGAAGTATCTCAGAGAGTGTGAAGCAAACCAACAGGGAGTAAGGATCCAATTTTCCAATTTGTAAGGCAATTAATTTGCATACTACTTTGTGATCCAGAATTTCATATAATATATAAAGCTGTTTTAATGTTTTATTTCCTTTCCTTTTTTGCTCTTTTTTTTTCTAAAAAATCACTCATATTTTACATTTTCATCAACACTGTGTGGGGACTCCCTCTCAGAGTGCACAGCCTGACCCAGGGCCATCATGGTACCTAGTGCCCTGTAGTAGCAGGCATGTAGAAAATGCTTGGTTAGTCTAAGCTCCCTGGGAAACTTGTGCACCCACTGATAGGTCTATCAGGAATGTCCTAGATGACTTGGAGGTACTTAGAGCAGAGCTATTTTCCCTGGAACTTTTGGGAAGTGGAGCATGAGGACTCCAGGGAGGAAAAAAGGAGCAGCACTCTCTCTAGTCACCTTAGTCCCTGGCAGTTGCCTTCCTGTTGTATGTGTATGTCGATTGGAAGATCCTAGAAGGTACTTCCTGTGTCACCCATTGGCTCCCCATTACTGGAAAGGAGTCCTTTCTCTCGTTCTTTCTCTTGGATTAACCCCAGAGGCTCGCCAAGCAAACCTGTGGTCTCTGGAAGGCCTGGCTGTCAGCTTTCTCCCCTCTGCCAGAGCTGGTGCCCTCTCCTCTTTTCTCAGTTCAAACTCCCCAGGAATGGATGTGACCTCACCATTGCATGCTGGAAGTCCTCAGTGAGGTGTTTTGGGGATTTAAAAATGTCCAAAGTACTATTATTCCCATCTCCATATGAGAAAATTGAGGTAGACCACCTGGTAGGAAGAGTTGGTCCCTCTGTCCTCTGTTCTGGGCTGTTGTCCTCTGTAGTGGGGTCAGACTCCTGGTCTTGTTTTCCTGTTTTTACTTGCCTCTTGTTTTAAGATAAAGGATGCTACCAGGCCGTCCTACGTAGCTCACTTAGAGTTAGCTGATGACAATTCATAGAAAGGATTTCCTGTATATTACCAAACGAAAACCTCCTCCTGGCTCCATGGGGAAATTCAGCCCACACCATCACTGTTCAGTTTAAGGCAAACAGAAGGGTATTTGGTTATTCCTGGGTTTCGGAAAAAAAGGCAAAAGTATATAGGCATTTCAAATATATATATATAGCTATATATATATATATTTATATAAATATAAATATATAGCTATATATATATATAAACCTCCAAATGCCTAGGTGACATTTGGTATCTAGATGCCATGAACACCCAGACCCCTGAGGTAGCATTGAGTATTCATGTTGATTAAACACTATCCCTGGAATCTCTGCCTCCTGGTGTCATGACTGGGGTGACTGAGGTTGACTTTATCTAGGGAGGAGTGTTTTCCTGTTGCTCGTTCACGGTGAGTGAGGAAAGGGTGGGTGGGGCCATGAAAGACATTTGCCTTCAAAGGGAGGTGAGACATTTGCTGATGGAGGAATTTCTGTTAGAAAGTGAACAGTCTGGTCCTGTGCCAGTGTCAGGACAGGTGGTACAATGGAGACCGAGGAGAGGACAGAGGCTTGACATACTCTTCAGGAGAATGGGAGGGTGTTGTCCACCAAACAGACCAGGCAGTGTCTGTAGCCAGCTTTTGTTGTGGAGAGTGCCATGTCGTCTTCCTTGCAGTGGTCCGAGCAGTCTCACACTTCTCATATTTTGAGAGAACCAGGTTGGCAGTAGCCTTTATCTTGCTCGAAGCAGGTAAATTCTGTCCATTATTCCTGTTCCTTGGTCAGGAATTATTTCTAGAGATTTAGCAGGACCTGGGAAGCATGCAGAATCATGCTGAAGGCCACACACTCAGTTTTGTTTTACTGGAAGATGCAACAATGATGTTTGCAATAATTTCCATTCTCCTATCTAAAGGGATATTTTAAAGAGTATTTGGTGAAATCTTGTTCCATATGCAATCTTATGAGAGTCCGCAAGCTTAGCTATTAAGAAGAGCTTCCTTATTGTGGGCTGGTTATCCAATGAACTAAGGATATTAAGGCTTGTCCTTTCATGGAGAGCTCTTGGAAAAGCCTAGACAGCTGCTGTTTTGGAATGGGTTGACTGTGAATATTCTGTTTTGCAGGAGGCGTGTTGGTGGGTGGGGAATCTGGCCATCACAGAGCTGTGTGTTAGATCCGATTTGTTCGTAATGAACTATCATTTCACATCAGTGTAAAGCAGGCTTCTATAAACTGTCCTCCCTCAGAAGCGCACCCAGCACACCGCATAATGTCCTCATCACATTTTCTCCCATATGTCTTTTCCTCAAATACCAATCTAATGCATATGCCAGCCGTGTTCCCCACTTGTGACATTTCCCGACTGTTATCATTTTATCAGCAACTCAGAAAGCAGTTGCGGGACTGATGGGAATTTTGGATGGCACCAGAGTGCTTATTTGATGCAACTTCTGGCCATTCCAAGAAAGGTGCTGACTTCAAGCCGTGGCTCAGCCACCCACTGACTGTTGGGATCCTGGATAAGTCCTTTACTTTTTTTGGCCTTAGTCCCCTATATTTAAAAGAGACTGGGCCTGGTTCATTCACTGAGCAAGTCTTTATGGAACACTGGGAATGTGCTAAATGCATGGATACACGATCACATAAGGCCTTTCAGCTGGAGGGCCATGGAGTTTGTACAGAGGATGGAGACATAGAAACAGGTACAATGCGAACTATACAGCATGTCAAGGGAACAGAGAGGAGGGATTAGTTAATTCTGTCTGACAGGGTCAGGAAACAACTCACTGAAGGAAGTGACATTTATACTTGGCCTTGACATAAGGCTTGCCCTGTTGCCTAGGCTGGAGTGCAGTGCTGCAATCAGAGCTCACTGCAGCATTGAACTCTTGGGCTCAGGCGATCCTTTCACCTCAGCCTCCAGAGTAGCTAGGACTACAGGTATGCCTGAATAATTTTTAAATTTTTTGTAGAGACAAGGTTTTGCTATGTTGCCCATGCTGGTCTTGAACTCCTGGGCTCCAGCAGTCCTCCCACCTCGGCCTCCCAAATTGCTGGGATTACAGGTATGAGCCACTGCATCTGACCTGACATAGGACTTTTTTAGTGTACTTGGTAGGAAGGCAGAAAGAACAACATGGCATAGACACAAAAGTTTGAACATGCATTGTGGATGCCGGGAAGAGCAAGCAGTCCAGCATGGCAGAAGGGGGAGGTGAAGCCAGAGAGGAGGCTAAAAACCAACTAGGATGGGTTTTCTAGGCCATTCCAGGGAAGGCTGGCTTCTGTTTCCACTAAGGGGCCTTCTAGACCTGATATTCTACAGGTGTGTGCTTACTCTTCCGCTTTGGATATATACACAGAGGTGTGGGTGATGGGAGGGGGTAAAATTCTTTATGAGCTTCCCTTGTCTCTTCTCTGAGACGTTCCCAAGATTAAGCTGTGTAGTGGGTCACCCATTTAGGTGTGCAAGAAATGTAATTTTATTTATTTTTCTATAATTCAACATAATTTCTACAATAAATTCCCATTCTGCTAGAGAAGACACTTAATCTCACTGATTTGGAGGTGCCTTCTTTCCTTAGGGTTGTAGCTAAAATTGGGGTGCATGGGGGGAGCATCTGTCATGTATTCACATGGGTAGTTGCTGAAATGTCGACTCTGCTGTCAAGACTTCACTGCTGAGAAGTTTTGACTCTCCCTCTCTTGATGGTAAGTCCCCTTCAGGTCTGACTCCCTCTCTTTGGGTACACAGGAACATAATGTTCTTGATGGTTCATGACACCTTGGGCTGTGGTGTTCTTGGCCCATGATAGCCCCTATCAAACCCTGTCTCAGGTGCAGCTTTTAGTGAAAAAGAGTCTTGGCAGTTCCTCAAAAAGTTAAACACAAAGTTGCCCTATGACCTAAGAGTCCTACTCCCAAGTATAGACCCAAAAGAACTGAAAACATATAACTACACAAAAACTTGTGCATGCCTGTTCATAGAAGCATTATTCATAAATAGCTCCAAAGTGAAAACAACACAGTGTCCATAAGCTGGTGAATGGATGAACAAAAGGTGATATAAAAAGAAGGAATAAAGTACTGATACAGTCTATAACATGGGCATGACTCTTGAAACATTATGAAAGAAACCAGATAAAGTCCATATATTGCTTGATTCCATTTTGATGGGATGTCCTGAAGATTCAAATCCATAGAGAAAGTAAATTCATGCTTGCTGGAAATGGTGGGGTGGGGGTGGGGGGTGGACAGGGAGAATTGGGATTATTCACACGTACAACAGATATGAATTTCTTTGGGGGCATAATGAATGAAAACGTTCCAGAATTAGATAGTGATGATGGTTGTACAACATCGGTGAATGTTCTAAAAATCACTGAATTGTACACTTAAAATGATGAATTTTATGCTACGTGAATTTTATTTCTATTTTGAAGGTTGTAAAAAAACTTCCCCCACTGGGGGCACCCTATACAACCATTTCTTCTCTAGGAAAGGGGTAAAGATCCCCAGCACTCTCAGATGATCTCAACCTGTAGGTAGAGAGGCTCTAGTACCTTTCAGGGGTTGGGGGATTGGGTATGGGTTCCTCTTTCTTAGGACCTACTACCTTTTTATACCCTTTACTCACCCCTGATGTTTCACCACTCCCCTAGCGTTCAGAAGCTCCGAGCTTCATGTAGTCTCCTCGGTCTGTGGTCTAGACACTGAATCCTCTCTGCCCCTTCCTGAGGGCTGGGCTTTGACAACTGGAAAGCCAAGAATAAACTCTTTTTCTTCTTCTGTGATTCTTCTGTGTCCTTCTTCCCTGAGGGAATGTACTAAGAATACCCAATGAGGAAGGGACAACGGAGTATAGGGAAATACGGAGGTGAGCCTGGAAGCCTCTGTTAAAATTTAAAAATATTATTCTGTCCTGTGCAACTCAGACTTCTGCTTTGTGCAGGGACCCCTTCTCCTGAAGGGGAAGGTCTCAGAGGCTTCACAGGACAGGGGATTTGGTTGCTACACTCCTTTGCTCACAGCCCACTGCTGGGAAAACTCCAGGAGAATCATTAGAAGATGGATCGTTGTTAGAGGGCTGGCCCAAGACAAAGGGAACATGAAAAAGGGCCTTTTGATGCCCCTGCAAACACTCCATGGAGGGAGCTCTTTACCCTATTCCCACTTCACCTGCAAGTGTTTCTTCCTCAACTCCTGTCTCCCTCCTACAGGGGTCTGCCTGGACGCTTGGAGTCCTGCCTGTGACTACTCTATTTGTATCTGAGGATGTAGTGGGGAAGAGGGTTAGACTTGATCTTCAACCCCCTGACTGACTCTGCTACCTACAAGCTGAGAAGCTTCTGACAAATTACTTAACAAGACTCAGTTTCCACCTCTACAAATCATGATATGATTCCTTAGCTCATACTGCTGCTCCAGTCTGCAGTTAATGCTTATTAGAATTATGC
The DNA here is from genome assembly GCF_000164805.1 of Carlito syrichta. Lineage (NCBI taxonomy): Eukaryota > Metazoa > Chordata > Mammalia > Primates > Tarsiidae > Carlito > Carlito syrichta. Next base: position 14,385 of record NW_007253575.1, on the reverse strand, counting down.
AGTGTGGATACTACTCAGCACAGTGAGTGACATGAGGCAGGAACTAAATAAATGGCTGGTATCCCACTGCCTGTTATAACTAGGTTGTGATCATGAGCTAGTCATTTTCCTTCTCTGAGCTCATTTCCTCATCTGTAAAATGGAGCTAATATCACCTCTTTGTAGGACTTTTTGAAGTATCTGGCATTCATGAGGTACTAGATGAACCTTAATCCACTTTTTTTCAGGTTTTCTTTAGCGACTTCTGATCCTCTCATCTTAGACTGAAAGGGGAGGTGCTTTATCCTAATCACAAACCCATAACTCTGGGTCTGCTCGACTGCTGACTGTCTTTTCTCTCAGGGGCCCCAGGTCTGAAGTGTTTTCCTAGTAGGTGCAGAAGTGGAAGAATGGACTTGCATGGTCCTTTTCCCTGTGGATGACAGCAAGACCTCACTGTGGGAATGAGTCGTTGCTCCTGCTGTTGTTGCTGGCTGGCATGGATATGATCTTCATCTAGCCTTGTCTTTGTCCATCAGCCTCTCCAGATCTTAGTTACCTTGTCTGTAGAATAGATAATGATTGTTACTAGCATAATCAATGATGCATGTCCTTGGTGAGTGGCTGTGCCCTGTGAAGGTGGTGTGGTGGCACAAGGGGACAGGATTCTAGGGGGAGCAACACTGGGGGGATATACAATACAGTGAGGTTCCAGGGAGCAAATGTTCCCTTGAGAGGGCCATGGAGTGTGGGAAGAGGAAGTAGCTGCTTTTGGATCTACTTGAGGTGAGTCTTCCGCCCCTACTAGGCAAGTTAGGTGTCCCCATGGAAGCAGGTGGGAGGCTTTTCCTGCCCTCCTGCCCATGACCTCCTTCCTGTTGGCAGGGCTGCTAGGATAATGAGTGGTTCCCCGGCCTTCCCTGTGCACCGGCCGCTGCAAGTGTTGGTTAGCCAAGCCTGCTCAGTACTGCCGAAGGGCTTGGGAGGCCTCATAGAGCCGCTTAACAGTGAGTGTGCATGAGGGTGAGGACAGCCCACTATCAGCATGGCAGCCATCCTGGCCTTTGAGAGCCACCTGGAGTTCAGAGGCAGTTGGGTACATCTGATGACCTAGGGTAAGGGCAGCTGCAGCCTGTTGGTCTGATTTGTTGCTATTCTGCTGAAAAATTAGCAAAGGGAGACTTGGGTTGAGGTGGACAGTGCAGTGGCCACTTCACATGCTATTCTCCTTTCTTACTCTGAAGCCAGGGTCTGGGCAGTAGAGGAAAAAGCACCCCAGGTAGAAGTTCAAGGAGTTGTATTTGCCTTGTCAAGCAGGAAGTGGGGGCTTCCTCCCTGTGCCTGGGGCTATGGGCCTACTCTGGCATCCTGACATTTAGCAGGAAATGTCCCCTGGGCACAGCTGATGGTCTTTTGAGAAAGGTGATGGCAGAGCTGACAGCCACATGCATCCTTACAAGAGGAGGGATGTGAGGCCAGGGTGGAAAGGAAGATTGGGGCAGGTGTCCTGTGGAAACTGGCTGGTGAGCACGTGTGTGCTGACTCTTGGAGACCTTCAGATGGAACCTGGGATTGGGGTCCCCAGGGAACAGGACCTCCCTTGGGAACCTTGTTCTCATTCGACTGTCTTCTGTGAGTGGTTATTGCTATCTCACACCTTTCATTTAGAGTTGGGGAAAGTATGGAACACCTCTCACATGTGACCTCTGTTGTGCTACATCCTGCCTTCCACTTCTCCATTTGTTTTTGTTGTTGTTGTTGTTTTCTCTGCAAGGGGCTTATGTCCCATGGTCCTTGTCACCAGACACTGGCTCAAGGCACTGTTCTAGAAGCTGATTGGATTTCTTTGTTTTTCAGGTTGCATGAGACCTGATTATCTCAAGGTAGGACTGAGTAAATACATCTGATGACTGAGTTGACTGGGGACACTTTGAGGGCTCCTGGTGTGATCTTGTTGTTTTCTTGTTTATTACCCTTTTTTTTGCAACTTGAGAGGTGAGCAACAGCCTGCCAAGGTGAGCCCAAGTTTGTGGGGATTGCATTCTAGTCGAGGCTTCACAGGAGGTGCTGTGGGATGAGAGGGCCTCCTGGCACTTGGGTGGGCTGAGAGGCAGACTGCAATCGCAAAGATCTGCAGTGTGAGCCCTGACTGTACCACTTTTTTGCTGTGTGATTCCAGACAATTTGTTTCACTTCTCTGAACCTGAGACTTTTCTCACAAAAATGGAAGAGAAAGCATATACATCTTTAGTTGGGCAAGTGAAGATAAGGTAGAATAATACTGGTAATGGTAGTAGTTGCCATCCCTCGAGGGCTCATTTTGTGCCTGGCACTTACCTGTATGAACTAGATAACAGCCCTCTGAGGTACTTCTATTTCAGTTTTACAAGGAAGGGGGCAGTGGCATGGAAGTTTGTGTACCTTAAAACACACTCCTCTTTCTGTCCTATGATCCTGTGTCATAGTTAGGGAGGTCTCACATGCCTAACACATCCTATCAGCTGCTTCTGGGCCTACCACTGGGTTGGGCCTAGATGGGAACCTGGGCACCTGACTTCACGGGACAGATCGTGTCTCCTACCTTCTCCATCCCTGGAGGCTGCCATTCAAAAGAGTGCTGTGGCCGCACTCTCTGCATCCCGGCACTTAATTGCCCATCAGAGTTAAGGCAGATTCTTAGCAAGATTTAGAACTTGTCAGAGATCTTTGGCTTTGCACCTCATCCAAAGCACCTAAGAAACTCTTTTTTGAATTGGATTGGTGCTGTCTCATCTCTCCTTTCAAATTTTCTCTTTCCCATTTTGGGCCTGGGAAGTTTTTCTCTGTTTTTTCCAGGACCACCTACACATTTATTTTTGCTGTGCACTGCAACCTTGAAAACCATTTAGGAAGCACTAGCTTGCTGCCGCAAAGGGGTATAGAATTTGCAGTTGTGGAAGAAATTAATAGAAAAAATTCCAGATGAACTTGATTTGAGTTCATAATTATGTTTATATTTTAATTAGAAGTTAAAATAAACAGTAACTAGTTGACTACTTATAAGGTTGCTTATAAGGATGAGTAAGACCTTATACATTTACGATAAATTACCTTTTTTATAGTTTCATCATTTTCAAATGCAATGAATCTAATTCTGTTCCAGAATCATGAGGAATATACCAACTTATTTGTAATGTACTCTGCTTTTCTTGAAAATAATGCTTTATTTTTTATATAGCTTTCATAATAACCTTACAATTTATTTATTTTTGAGTTGGAGTAGTCTCACTCTGATGCCCAGGTTGGAGTGCAGTGGCATGGTCATGGTTACTGCAGCCTCGACATGCTGGGCTAAGGTAATCCTTCCACCTCAGCCTCCCAAGTAGCAGGGACCACAGGTGCATGCCACCATGCCCAGCTAATTTTTAAAAATTTATTGTGGAGATGAGGTCTCTCCATGTTGCCCAGGCTGGCCTCGAACTCCTGAGCTCAGGCTATTCTTTTGCCTCAGTCAGCCTCCCCAAGGGTGAGCCACTGTGCCCAGCCTGCAAATGTTTTTGCTAGTTTCCCCTGTGAGGTACGTGGCTAAAAGAAATCGCATCACAGAACTACCAGAATAACCGGAAAGAAGGTATTTATAACCAGGTGACAAAACTGTTTCCACAGAGAACCTGTGGTACAAATGTTATTGTTGAAAAGATTTCCAAAAAGTTATTAAAGACACTTGAATTAGAAATGATAAAAGCAATTGAAAGTAAAAATTAGCTAAAAATAAGAGTATCCATTTAAGTGCGAGAAGATTGTTCAGTTGAGTAACAGGAGCGGTGCAGACATCGTTGTGGTGCTGCAGTTAGAGCTGCTTTTCAGAATTTCCACCTGACATTTTCCCTCTTCTGTCTTGAGAGGACAGAGAAAAACAGGTGGGCATGGAGGGGGTGGCAGTGCTTTGCCCATAGTCAGTGCCAGCCGCATTGATAGGAACCCATGTGGAAAATAATGACTAAAAAAGCCCCTCCCCCAAAAGATTTTTTGTTTTTTGGTCTTTATTTACACTGAATTTGTTTCCAACTTTCCAAGAAGGGAGAGACATGAAATATCTAGGAGGCAACTGGGCACGGTGCCTCAAGCCTGTAATCCCAGCACTTTGGGAGGCCGAGGTGAGGGAATTGCCTGAGCCCATGGGTTCGAGAACAGCCTGGGCAACTTGTTGAGACCTCATCTCTACAATAAATCAAACAATTAGTTGGGTATGGTAGCACTCGTCTGTAGTTCCGGCTACTTGGAAGCCTGAGGCAGAAGGATTACCTGAGCCCAATAGATCGATGCTGGGGTGGCCGGTCGATCTGGGGTGCCACTGCACTCCAGCCTGGGCGATGGAGTGAGACTCCAACTCAAAAAAAAAAAAAAATCTAGGAGGCAGCAGGATAAATGAGCGTGGGTTTTGGAGTCAGTGACTAAGTTCCACATCCCTAGGATAGATCTCAGAACCCCCTCCCTGTTCATTCTCCAAGAAGTAAAGATGATGCATGCGAAGCACTTGGCCCACAGTAGGCTCTTTAAAACTTACTGCTAGTACTTGTATTAATGATGCTCTATCAGGATGAAGACTGTGCTGAAAGAAGCGTAATCCAGAAGGATTGGAGCATATGCTTTGGAAGAGAATGGATTCTTTTGTCTAAGTGACTTCACTAGTTCAGGTTAGGACATCCTCACTTAATTATGCAGGACTGCAAGTACACCAGTGAATAGTTGCATGTCAACATTTCAAAGCTAGTTGGCTCCAAGGTATTTCTAGCTTGGAAATTTCCACTAATTCAAGCCTTGCACAAAATGCAGTGTGGGGGTTGGGAACTGGAGAAATTACCTGGCTTGGTACCAAGTCTTTTTAATGGCCACATTCTTCAGGCTCTGTTTCCCAGTCTGACTGGGCCGCAGGAGAAAACAGATGCCTGTGGTGTCGTGAGCCTTGCTCTGGCTGTCAATCAGAGCCCCCTGAGAGGGAAGGTAATTCTCTACACATTAACTAAGGCATTCTGGGACTTGTGAAGCTCAAAAGGCCACATCACAAAGCTTTCTCTCAAGTGGGTTTGTTTAATGAAAACTATCCTATAGTTTCAATATTAGGCCTCAAAGGTGGGGACCTCACACCTGGAGGCATTTTCTTAGCAACTAGTGTCAGCCTGAAGAATGACATTAAAAGAACCGAAGGCCAGGCTGGACCAGCCACACTGCACTGGAGATACATGGAGACCTACAAGTCCCTTCTCCAGTACCCTCAAGAAACTTAAGTGACTCCTAAAACTTCTCATTTGACTAGTAGGAGAAGAGGGAAGAAACAGACTTGGTAGGAAATTTGACTTTGAATTGATGTTTTGCCCCTAAAGGGGTGAGACAACCTAAAAGAAACAGTTTTAAGTCAGTAGAGTCTTAAATTACTTTAAATAGCAAATTTAAATTCCCTTCCCTCCACAATCTGGAAGGATTTAGGGCTCAATAGTAAAACTGAATTTGGCTTTAAAAAAAAAGGAATATTAAAACATTATTTTTGGCCAGGTACGGAGGCCTCAGCCTCCCAAAGTAATCCCAGTACTTTGGGAGGCTGAGGCAAGAGGGTTGCCTGAGCCTAGGGGTTTGTGACCAGCCTGGGCAACTTGGCGAAACCTCATCTCTACAATAAATCAAAAAATTAGCTGGGAGATGGTTGTGCCCACCTGTAGTTTCAGCTACTTGGAAGGCCGAGGTGGAAGGACCACCAGAGCCCAGTAGGTCGACGCTCGGGTGGCCGTGAGCGTGCCACTGCACTCCAGCCTAGTCTACAGAGTGAGACTCTGACAAAACAAACAAACAAACAAACAAACACTTATTTTTATACACTTGAGCTTGTGTGAACAATTTTTTTACTTCTACATCTAACAAATAAAAAATATAAAAGGTACAAAAGATTACTAGAGCGAAGGGAAAATATTATAACCTAGTTAAGTCTAAACAAAAGGCTGGTACACTGTGTGCCATAAATGCTTTCCCAGTTATGAAGTGGACTTCAGATTTGGTGGTGAATAAAAAGAGAAGCATAATCAGTCACAGGTGTCACATTTTTATAAAGTAAAAGAAAAACAGTTGCTCTGGAGAAGGTTTCCAGACACTGAAGATCGGGAGACCCCAAGGTGTTGAGCAGGGCAGTGGATATCCATGGGAAGCAACAAAATGGAAATTAAAAAAAATTTACTCAACAAATATTTATTGAATGTGCACATTATGACTACCATGCCAGGTATGGGGACATACAAGGGACTAGATATTCATGTCCTCTTGGTATTTATAAGTTGAAACCTAACCCTGTTAAATTAAGTTTAGCCTGAAGCTGCCTCCCTACATATTTTAAGTTCAGCCTAGGGGTTTCCCCATAATCTTTTATATAGTGAATTGTAGCCTAGCTGGGTGTGTAAACAGATTACTACTCTTGTGCCAATCACCGAGTTCGGCTAATCAAAGGTAGCCAACTGTTCAAGCCCTGTTCAAGTGAGGCCCACGCTGAGCTGTGACCAACCTGGCTGTTTCTTTACCTCACTTTCATTTTCTGTAGGTTACTTTACTTTCTCTGTTTATAAATTTTCTTCTAGCACATGACTGCACTGGAATCTTTCTGAGTCTACTCTGGTTCAGGAGACTGCCTGATTTGTGACTCAGTCTTTGCTCATTTAAACTCTGTTAGATTTAATTTGTCTTAGGTCTTTCTTTTAACAATCTCCAAGTGCAAGGTTTGAGCTGAGACCCCTGGAGTCATCTGATAGAACCAGCCATGAAGAGAAAACTTGAGGTGGTTCCTGGAAGAGCAGGAACAACCACAATAACAGTAGCAAACACTTGGTACGTACTTTTTCAGAAACTATTTTGAAGCCTTTACACATATAATGTGTGTTGAGTTAACTCATTTTAATGCTCACAACAGGCTCTGTGAAGTGTGTAGGGCTATGATGATCCCCATTTTACAAATGAGGAAACTGAGACACAGGGAAGTTAAGCACCATACCTTGGAATCACGTACCAGGTAAGCGATGTCACGCACTGCACCACCTCTTCTCTTTTGTGAGAGGTTGACTTTTACTTATCCTTCTAGTCTGCTCTGAGAGACTTCTTCTAGGTCTCCAGATGAGACTGTTTTCTGGTTGCATGTTCAGACAGCACCCTGTACAAGTCCTGATTAGAACTTATCATGCTATATTGTATAATTACACATTTATCTATGTAGATTATTCAATTTATTCAATTATTTATAATTGAATATATAATTAATCATTACTGCTATATTATTTATTACATAGAGATAAATATACATTATTGAATGTCTGCTCCTCTCTGCAGACTAATCTTCATTGAGGTCGCAACCATGTGTACATTTTCTCACTATTTGATCTCTAGTGCAAGAGTTTGCACACATAGGGCATTCAGTAAATATTTGTTAAGTGAATGGAGCCAGGAAAGGGCCTGAGTTCTATGAAGACTGCATGGTAGAAACCTAAGGTGGCTGGGAAAGAGAGTGGGCATGGGGTTTGGAGATATTTTGGGATACAGTTTTTACAAATTATACCATCAACGTGCATGCCTCTTTTTGTTGTGGTGGTTTGCTTTAAAATAAACACTGGCCAGGATGACCCACTTAGGAAGGTAAGCTGTTTACTTTCCTGGGGCAGAGACAAGAAAAAGGGAAGGAGGGCTGGATGTGCCACTTTGCCATCTATGAAGCACTGGCCTACTGGTTGTTTCCTGAGCCAGTATAGCAGAGCAGGACCTGCAGGGACAGGTTTTTGTCTGAATTCTCTTTTCCTCCCTTAGTCTCTAGGAGAGAGAGGCAGAGTGGACCTCATGCTGGGAGGCAGTCTATGTCTTATCTTCCTTTTTCCCTGTTTCCCAACTTTTAGAGAAAGTTCCTCACAGCTCAGGGCAGGAGAGAGTGGGGAATGGTTTCTCACTGTCTGGCTTCTCTCTTGCTTGCTTCAGAGTTGGTAGGGATGGGAACCAGTTCCAGTCCATTGACATCATGTCATTTTTCCTTTGTATCCTAAGCTTCTGCTGTCTCCCAGTTTCTATTTCCAGGGGAGGATGGCGGCTGTGTCTATATCTGGTGGGATGTTCTGCTTCTCTTTGGCATATTTGACTCAGTGAGGCTGAGTTAATTAGACGCATTCAAGATCCTGGAAACTGGCAACTGGAGTTTCATGGCCTTTGCTGCTTCTGTACCCCTGAGGCTGCCAGGGAGAATGTGGCTGTTTGGGGCTCAGTTCTTTCTACCATTTGCATGGTGAGGAGCTTAGCTTCTCTTGGGAAGAACTGGCTAAGGAGAGAATTTATGCTATGGTCCCTTGCCTTGAATATCCCCATTAGTTTTCTGAGTCAAATTCATATACTTGTTCATTGAGTAGATGTTTACTGAGTGCTTTCTAGATGCATAGGTCTAGGATAAGTACTAAGAAGGGAAGTCAAATAAGGGTCATATAAAAATCCTGAACAATTGTTGCCAGGGGAGTTGAGAGGACATAGAGATTGAATATTTTTAGAGTGATCAGGATAAGCTTTATAAGAGAGGTGGAGTTTTAGTTGGACTTTTAAGGCTGGGTTGGATTTTGATTGGGTTAGACTTGGGTGGGATGGCAGGCAATAGAATAGAATTTCAAGTGGAAGTGATTATGTAAGCAGAGGCCAAAAGCATTTGAAATCTTCAAAGTGAATCAATATTACTGGAGTGAAGAGTTCATGTAGATGTAGTGGTGGAGATAGGGAGATGAGTTTAGAGATGAGGACTGGGTTAGAAAGGAGGAGCACTTTGGAGGTTACGTGGGAAGCCAACACAGGCTTCACAGCAGGGATGTAATAGAATAAAACTTGTATTTTAGAAAGCATTTTCTAGAAGAATAAATTAAAGAGAGGAGAAGTTGACAGCAAGAAGACCAGTTCAATTTAAGTCCATGATGCTAGCTAACTCTTAAATTATGCTTGCTGTATGTCAGGCACTGTTTTAGGCATTTTATACATGTTAAATTATTTAATCCTCACAATAATCCTCCGAGATTAATATTACTGTTATTTCTGTACTGCAGCCAAGAATGCATAGGGAGGTTGAGTGACTTCCCAAGGTTTGTATTCACTCTGTCTGGCTCCAGCGTTCGATACTCTTAATGCTACACTATATATTTTCCCTATATTTACTGAACCCCAGCAATGCACAAGATTCACTAGCAACATATAAATATAAATAAATGCTCATAGTTTTGCCATTTATCACTCAGCTAAGGGGCAATTATTTTGATATTTCAGATGAAAATTGAGATTTGAACTATGGTGATGGCAACAGACATGGAGAAAGGGAATAATTGACAGAAATTGGTACTAGGTTTGAGGCACTTGAAATTTGGAAGTTTGGACTGACCCTGTCATCAGTTTACTCCTTTGTAATATAGATATAATAATGACAGGGATTTGACTTCTGACCAAGATGGAGTAAAAAAGGACCATACTGAACTCCCCACTTGAAACAACCAAAAATCAGACACAGTATATAATAACAATTTGCAAAATAATAATTGAACATCAGGCAAAAAAGGGACAATCGTCTTTGAAGGATGAGAACTATATGAAATGAACGCTAGCTTACTGTCTTGAGAGACTTTCCAGACCACTTTGCAAGGAATGGAAACCCAGGTTGATTCACTGGACTTCCTGAATTGAGGAGACAAAACTGAGAGCCCCAAGGAGACTCAAGCAGTCAGGATTTGTGGGACAGAGTGACAGAGAGAGAAAGTTGTATAGAAAGAGAACTCTAGAGAGGATCCCCTTTGAGTATTCAGCTGAGTACTTGTGAGTGCATGTGTGTGAGGAAACAACCCAAATGTGGGGAAATAACCATTTGCTAGGATTAGAGGTAAAAGTATCCAGAATTCACTCACGTCCATAAATAGTACCTATTGTTAATAGACAGACTGGAGACCTTCAGATCCAGGACATTTGGTAGAGTATGCACAAGTGTCTTTTTCAGTAGTGGAGAATAATTATCTCTAGACCAAATATGGCTCTGGTTCTCAAATATGCATGGGGAAAAAGTTTTCTTAGGTCCTGAGGTAAAATGGTGAACAAAAATTGGCATAAGAATGTCTACCATCTAGTAAAAAATTACCAGACATGCAAAGCAGCAGGAAAATATCCCCATAATTAGGAGGTACAGCAAACATAACTAATGCAGATGTTAGAATTAGCAAACAGGAACATTAAAGTCATTATTATAACTGTATTACATATGTTCAAAAAGTTAAGTAGTGACATAGAAGTTATAAAATGGCCAAATCCAATTTCTAAAATGAAAATTACAATGTGTGAGATGAATGGTAGGCTAGACTTTGTGGAAAGACTTTGCGGAAAGTAAACTTAAGGCAAAAGAAAATAAGCAAAATAAAGTACAGTAAAAAGAGAGAGTATAAAAATAAAGAACAGAGCATTAGTAAGCTGTGGGACAACTTCAAGTAGCCTAGCACATATAATTGGAATCTACAAAGGCGAAAAGAGAGAGAAGTGATAGAAAAAAACATTTGAAGAAATAATGGCTAAAAATGTACAAATTTGATGAAAAACTATAAATCCACAAATTCAAGAAACTCACCAACCACAAGCACATAAATTTGAAGAAAACCATACCAAGGTGTAGCATAATCAAATTGTTCAAAGCTACCTTGTCTTAGTTTGTTTGAGCTGCTATAATAAAATACCATAAGCTGGGTAGCTTGTAAACAACAGAACTCTCACAGCATTGTAGACAGGGAAATCTTACCTCAAAGCACATTTGCTATCTATCTAGTGAGGGCCCACTTACTGGTTTATAAATGTTCCCTTCTCATTGTGTCCTCACACGGTAAAGGGATAACTCTGGGGTCTCTTTAATAAGAGAATCAATCTCAGTCATGATGGCTCTCCCCTTATGATCTAATCACCTCCCAAAGACCCCACCTCCTAGTAATAATATATTGAAGATTAGGTTTCAATATGTAAATTTGGGGTGGAAAGGCAAAGATATTTAGTCCATAGAACACCAATGAAGTGAAAATCTTAAAAACAGTCAAAGAAAAACATATTTTGTAAAGAAGAACAAAGATAAGAATGACAGCAGATTTATTTTGGAAACAATGCAAATGAGGAGGCAGTGATAACATATTTAAAGTACTGAAAAATTAGGCCAACCTTGGTGGCTTAGCCAGTAATCCCAGCACTCTGGGAGGCCGAGATGAGTGGATTGCCTGAGTTGCCTGGGTTCAAGACCAGCTTGGGCAACTTGGCAAGACCTCGTCTCTACAATAAATAAAAAATTAGCTGGGTGTGGTGGTGTGTGCTTGTAGTTCCAGCTACTTAGAAGGCTGAGGTGGAAGGATCGCCAGAGGCCAGCAGGTCAATGCTGGGGTGACCATGAGTGTGCCACTGCATTCCAGCCTGGATGACAGAGTGAGACTCCAGCTCAAAAAAGGAAAAAAAGGAAAACTGTTAACCTAGAATTTTATGTCTAGCCAAAACATATCTCAAAAACGGAGGAAAAACAAGGCCTTTTTCGAAACTTGAAAGAACTCATTAACAACTCATTACAAGAAATGTTTTTTTCTTTTTGAAAGCAGGCTTTATTGAGAGGACAGAAAAGCTCCTACAGTGGGAGGGACCCAAAAGGGTTGCCCTACAAGAAATGTTAAAGGAAAATTTTCAGGCAGAAGGAATGAGAAACCAGATGAAATTCTGGGTCTACAAAAAGGAATGAAGAACACCAGAAATGGTAACTTCATGGATAAATATATAGGATGTTTTCTTATTATTTAAATATCTTTAAAAGAAAAGGTACTGTTTAAATGAAAGCAATAACAATGCAGTGTAGGATTTATAATATATGTAGAAGTAAAAAGCATGAAAAAAATAGAATAAAGATTGGGAGGGGAGAAATTGAAATGTACTATTAAAAGGTTTTTATATGTGAAGTAATATGGTATCACTTGGGGTAGGGTGTCATAAGGTAAATACATGTACTATAAGTCCTAAAGCAACCACTACAGTAACAAAGAGTTACAGCAAATAAGTCAATAATGTAAATAAAATAGAACCATACAAAATACTCAGGTTATCCAAAAGAAGGAAAAACAAAAGGAAAAAGGAAACAGAGAACATATGGGACAAATAGGAAAATAAAAAAGATAATCGATATAAACCTAATCATATCAATAGGTATCCCAGTTGAAAGACAGTCATTGGCCGGGCTTGGTGGCTCAGCCTGTAATCCCAGTGCTTTGGGAGGCCGAGGTGAGTG
>NW_007253575.1:0-1832 GCF_000164805.1 Carlito syrichta | reverse complement strand
AAAAAAAAAAAAAAAAAAAGAAAGACAGTCACTGTCAAACAGCCCAACAATATTCTGCCTATAAGAAATCTTCTGCAAATATAAAGACACAAACTTTACCACACTAAATGTTTATACTAGAGCATAAGAAAGATCTCAAAGTAGTGACTTTAGCTGCCATCTTAAGAAATAAGAGGCTGGCATACCTCATCAACAAGGGTACCCGCATAGTCAATGTTTGTATACCTAACCCTGAATTGTAACCCACATCTTTATAATAAAATAAATAAAATAAAATAAAAATGAAAAAAATAAAGTGACAGTGGAGAAAAAAAGAAATAAGAGACTGGGCTTGGTGGCTTAGCCTGTAATGCCAGCACTTTGTGAGACCGAGGCAAGTGGATTGTCTGAGCCTGTGGGTTCAGGACCAGCCCAGGAAACTTGGTGAGACCTCGTCTCTATAATAAATAAAAAATGAGCCGGGTGTGGTAGCGCGTGCCTGTAGTTCTGGCTACTTGGAAGGCTGAGGTGGAAGGATCGCCAGAGCCCAGCAGGTCAGCGCTGGGGTGGTGCTGCATTCCAACCTGGGTGACTGAGTGAGACTCCAACTAAAAAAAAAAGAAAAGAAAAGAAATAAGAAAACAAGAGCAAAGTAAACTCAAAGCAAGTATAAGAAAATATTAAAGATCAGAGCCAAAATCAATTACATAGAAAAGTAGAGAAAAATTAATGCAACCAAGAGCTGTTTTTTTTTTTTTTAAAGAAAGCCAGTAAAATTGATAAACCTCTAGCCAGACTGATCAGGAAAAAATAAAAGGAGATAACACACTACCAATGCAAGCTGAACATCCCTAATCCAGAAACCAAAAATCTAGAAATGCTCCAAAATCCAAAACGTTTTGAGCACCTACCTGATGCTTAAAGGTCATATCCAAAGAAAATTCTCATTGGAGCATTTTATTTATTTTTGTTTTTTATTTTTTGTTGAGTTGGAGTCTTACTCTGTCACTCAGGCTGGAGTGCAGTGGTACACTGACGGCCGCTGCAGCCTCTATCTGCTGGGCTCAGGTGATCCTTCCATGTTAGCCTTCCAAGTAGCTGGAATTACAGGCATGCGCCACTATGCCCAGCTAATTTTTTGATTTATTGTAGAGATGAGATTTTGCCAAGTTACCCAGACTGGTCTCGAACCCGTGAGCTCAGGCAACCCTCTCACCTCGGCCTCCCAAAGTGCTGGGATTACAGGCGTGAGCCACTGTGCACAGCCAGGAGCATTTTAAATTTAGAAGTTTTGGATTAGGGATGTTTAGTCAGTAATGATCCCCTGCATTTCAGATAAGGGATATTCAACCTGCCTCAAAAATGAGAGAGGTGGGCTACCCTCTTTCAGGTCCCCTCCTGCTGTGGGAACTTTTCTGTCTTCTTAATATATTCTCACTTTCTCAAAAAAAAAAAAAAAAAAAAAAAAAAAGAATGAGAGAGGTGACATTACTATAGAATCTACAGATATTAAAAAGATAAGAATAATGTTATGAACAACTTAATGTCAATAGATTCAGTTTTAGATCAAACTGAAAAATTCCTTGAAAGACACAAGCTACAAAAGCTCTCTCAAGAAGAAAAGATAACTTAAATAACTGCATATCTATTAAATAAATAAATTTTTTGGTTAAAACCTTTCTCACAATGACAACTCCAAACCCAGATAACTCATGGCAAATTCTACCAAACATTTAAATAAGAAATAATATCACTTCTACACAAACTTGTCTAGAAAATGGAAGAGAAGCCGGGCTCAGTGGCTCAGCCTGTAATCCTGCGCCTTTGGGAGGCTGAGGTGAGTGGATTGCCTG
>NW_007253574.1:2895-8585 GCF_000164805.1 Carlito syrichta | reverse complement strand
TCAGCTGGCTTGCTCGTCAGCAAAAGAGTTAAGTCAGCTACCAAAGTCAGCTAGATAACTAGTCAGCTAACAAGTTAAGTCAGCTAGCTAAATCAGTTAGCTAACTAGTTGGACAGCTAGTTAAGTCAGCTGGTAAAGTCATTTAGCTAGCTAGTTAGTCAACTAGCTAAGTCAGCTGGCTAAATCAGCTAGCTAGCTAGTTAACTAACTTTCTAAGTCAGCTGTTTAAGTCAGCTAGCTAGCTACTAAGCTAACGAGTTAATCAGCTTGTTGATTCAGATAGATAGCTAGTTAGCTAACAAGTTAGGTCAGCCGGTTCAGTCAGCTAGCTAGCTACTTAGCTAACGAGTTAAGTCAGCTGGTTAACTCAGCAAGTTAGCTAGTTAGTTAACAAGTTAAGTCAGCTGCTCAAGTCAGCTAACTACTAGATAGCTAATGAGCTAAGTCAGCTGATAAAGTCAGCTAGGCAGCTAATTAGCTAACGAGTTAAGAAAGCTGGTTGAATAAGTCAGTTAACTATATAGCTAACGAGATAATCAGTTAGTTAAGTCAGCTAGATAACTAGTTAACTCACAAGTTATGTGAGCTAGATAAATCAACTAGCAAACAAGTTAAATTAGCCAAGTCAGCTAGTTATGTCAAGTAGCTAATTAGTTAAGTCAGCAGGATAAATCAGGATAGGAATGGAGAGGAATGGATAGAATGTAATAGAATGAAGAAGGATGGAATGGAATGGAAAGGAAATGAATGGATTGGAGAGGAATGAAGAAGAATGGATTAGAGAGGAATTGACACAAAAGTTATGTAATAAAATGTACTGGAATGGAAAGGAATGCAACGAAGAGGAATGGTGTGGAATGGAATGGAGAAGAATGGAAAGGAATGGAATGGTACGGAATGGAATGTCATGGCATGGCATGAAATGGAATGGAATGGAGAGGAATAGAGTGGAATGGAAAGGAGAGGAATGGAATGGAGAATAACTGCATGGAATGAAAGGAAAGGAGAGGAAAGGAAGGAAATGGAATGGAATGAGGAATGGGATGGAATGGAGTGGAATGGAATGGAACAGAATCTCATGGAATGGAATGGAATGGAAAGGGAAGGAATGGACTAGAATACAATAGAATGCAATGGAATGGAGTGGAATGGAATGGAATGCTATGGAAAGGAATAGAGAGGAAAGGAATAGAAAGGAATGGAATGGAATGGAGAGGAAAGGAGTTGAGTGTTATAGAATGGAATGGAATGGAAATGGTTGGAATGGAGAGGTATGGAATAGAGTGGAATGGAATAGAGAGGAATGGAGATGGAAAGAATGGAATGGAAAGCAATGGAATGGAGAGGAATGGAATGAAATAGAATGGAATGGAAGGGAAATGGAATGGAGAGGAATGGAAAAGAAAAGAATGGAATGGAAAGGAATGGAATGGAATTGAATGGAAGGAATGATATAGAATTGAGCTGTATTGAGAAGAATGGAATGGCATTAAATGGAATGGAGACGAATGGAATAGAATGGAGAGGAATAGATAGGAATAGAATGTGCTGGAATGGAATGGAATGGCGAGGACTGGAATGGAGTAGAATGAAATGGAATGGAATTGAATGGAATGGAATAGAGAGTAATAGAGTGGAGAGAAATGGAAGGCAATGGAAAGTAACGGAACCGAATGGAAGGGAATCAAATGGAGAGGAATGGAAATGAATCAAATAGAATGGGGAGAAAAGAAAAAGAATGAAGAGGAATGGAGAGGAATGGAATTGAATGGAATGGAATGGAGAGGGATGGAATAGGATGAAACAGAGAAGACAAGAATGGAATAGAATGGAATTGGAAGGAATGGAATGGAATTGAATGGAGAAGAAAGAAATGGAATGGGATAGACTGGAATGGAATGGAGTAGAATGGATAGCAACGGAATGAAACAGAATCGAATTGAAGGGAATGGACAGGAATGAAAGGAAAGTAATGGAATGGAATGAAATGAAATGGAGAGGAAGGGAATGGAAGGGAATGGAGTGGAATGAAATGTAAATGAGAGGGATGGTATGGATTGAATGAAATAGAATGGAAGGGAATGATATGGAGAGAAATATAATAGAGAGGAAAGAAAAGGAATGGAATGGTATGGTATGGAAAGGAATGGAGAGGAATGGAATAGAATGGAATGGAGAGGAATGAAATGGAACAGAATGGAATGGAATGGGATGCTATGGAAAGGAAATGTAGAGGAATGGAATAGAAAGGAATGGAATGGAAAGGAGTGAAAGGAATGGCATAGAATTCAAAACAATGGAAAAATGGAATTGCATAGAATGGATTTCAATGGATACAAATGGAATGGAAAGGAGAGGAATGGAAGGAATGGAATGGAACCGAATTGAGAGGAGTGGAAAGGAATGAAATGGATAATAGAGGAATGGATAGCCATGGAAAGGAATAGAATTGAATGGAATGGAATGGAGAGGGATGGAATGGAATGGATATGAACAGATTGGAGAGGAATGGAGATGAATGGAGAGGAATGGACACAAATGTTATGTAATGTAATGGACTGGAAAGGAAAGAAATGCAAGGAACAGGAATAGCAAGGAATGGAATGAGCTTGAATGCAAAGTAATGGAATGGTAAGGAATAGAATGGCATGGCATGGTATGGAATGGAATTGAATGGAGAGGAATGGAATCCTACTGAATGGAATGGAATAGAAGGGAGAGGAATGGAATGGCGAAGAATTGAATGGAATGGAATGGAATGGAATGTGGAGGAAAGGAATGGAATTGAATGAATTGGTGTACAAGGGAATGGAATAGAGAGAAATGGAGAGGAATTGAATGGAACGGAATGTAATGGTATGGAATGGAATGGAGAGGAAAGAATTGGAATAGAATAGAATGGAATGCAATGGAATGGAGTGTAATGGAACGTAATGCTATGGAGAGAAATAGAGCAGAAAGGAATGGAATGGAGAGAAATGGAATGTAGAGTTATAGAATGTAATGCAAAAGAATGGAATGCAATGGAATGGAGAGGAATTGAATGAAATGAAATTGAAAAAATGGGAAGTAATTGAAGGCATGCAATGAAGAAGGGAATAGATTGAAATGGAATGGAGAGGAATGAAATTGTGAGGAATGGAATGGAAAGGAATGGAGAGAAATTGAAAGTAATGGAATGGAATGAAGAGGAATGGAATGGAATGGAGAAGAATGAAATGGAATGGAGAGGAATGGAATGGCAATGAAAGGAATGGAGAGAAATTGAAAGTAATGGAATGGAAGGGAAAGCAATGGAATGGAAAGAAAAGTAATGGAGACGAATGGAGAGGAATGGAATGGAGAGGGATGGAATGGAATGGAATTACATGAAATGAAATGTAGAGAGATGGAATAGAATGGAATGGTATGGAACCACGTGTAGAGGTATTGAACGGAATGAAATGGGATGGTATAGAATGGATAGGAATGGATAGGAATATATTGGAAGAGAATGGATTGGAATGCGTTGGGTAGAAATAGAATGCAGGGGAATGGAATGGATTGGAGAGGCATGGTGAGGAAAGTAATGGAATTCAATTGATTCGAATACATTGGAATGGAATGAAGTGGTGAGGAATGGAATGGAATGGAGGGTAATGGAGTCGAATGTAGAGGAATGGAAAGGAATGGACAGGAAATTATATAATGTAATGGACTGGAAAGTGGAATGGAGAGGAATGGCATGAAATGGAATGGAATTGGGAGACATGGAATCGAATGGAAGGGAATGAAGAGGAATGGAAAGAAAGTATTAAAATGGATTGGAATGAATAGGAGTGTAATGGAATGGAATGGAATAGATTGGACTAGAATGGAGAGGAAAGGTATGGAATGGAATAGTATGGAATGGCATGGAATGGAAGGGAAAGGTGAGGAATGGAACAGAATGCAGTGTTATAGAATGTAACGTAAAAAATGGAATGGAATGAAATGGAATGGAATTGGAATGGAGAAGAATTGAATGGAATGGAATGGAATAGAATGGAGAGGAATTGTATGGAATGGAATGGAATGGAGAGAAATGGAGTGGTATAGTATGGCTTGGAATGGAAGGGAATGGAGGGGAATGGAATGGAATGAATGGAATGGAATGGAATGGAATGGAAGGTAAAGGAATCGAATGGAATGGGATCGAATGGAATGGAAAGGAAGGAATGGAGAGGAATGGAAAGGAATGGAATGACATGGAATAGAGAGGGATGGGATGGAATAAGGAGGAATGGAAGGGAATGGAATGGAATAGAATGGAGGGGAATTGTACAGAAAGGAGTGAGGAGGAATGAAATGGAAGTAATTGAAGGGAATGGAATTGAATGAAGAGGGATAGAATGGAATAGAATTGAATGGTATGCCGTGGAATGGAAAAGAATGGAATAGAAAGAAATAGAAGGAAGGGCATGGAATGGAATGGAATGGAGAGGAATAGAATGGAGTGACATTGAAGTGAATGGAGAGGAATTGAATGGAATAGACAGATTGGAAAGGAATGGACAGGAGACGAAAGGAATGGAATGGAATGGAATGGAGAGCAATGGAATGTTATTGAGAGGAGTGGAAGTTATTGGAAGGGAATGGAATGGTTTGGAGTGGAATGGAATGGAATACAGGGAATACAGACGAAAGGTAGGGAATGAAATGGAATGTAGATGGATGGCTTTTAATGGAATAGAACGGAGTAGACAGGAATAAAATGGAATAGAATTGAATGGAATGGAGCTCAATGAAGGGAGATGGAATGCAATAAAATGGAATGGAATGCTGTAGAATGGAAAGGAATGGAATGTAATGGAAAGGAATGCTATGGAGAGGAAAGGAATGCAGTGTAATGGATTGGAATAGAATGGAATGGAATGGAATGGAATGGAAAGGAATGGAATGGAATGGAAAGGAATTCAAAGGAATGTAGAGGAAAGAAAGGAAGGCAATGGTATGGAATGGAGAGAGATGGGATGGAATGGAATGGAATGGAATGGAACAAAGCCGAGTTGAACGGAATGGAATAGAATGGAACAGAATGCAGTGGAATGAGAGGGAATTAATGGAACAGAATGGAATGGAATGAAATGGAATAGAATGGAATGCTAGAGGAATGAATGAAAGGCAAGGGAATGGAATAGGATGGACTGGAATGGAATGGATAGAAAATGAGAGGAAACTAATGGATTGGAATTGATTGGAATGGAATGGAATGAAATGGAATGCAGACGAATGGAATGGAAAGGAGATAAATAGATTGGAGAGTAATGGAGACGAATAGATAGGAATGGAGAGGAATGCACAGAAACTTTATTTAATGTAACGGATTGGAATGGAATGGAGAGGAATAGAATGAAGAATAATGGAAGGGAATTTAATGGAATGGGGAGTAAAAGAAGGGAAAGTAGAGGAAAGGAGAAAAATGGAATAAAACGGAATGGAATTGAATGGAAGGGAGTGGAGAAAAATGGAAAGGAATGGAATGGAATAGAGAGGGAAGGAATGGAATACAATAGAATGGAAAGTAAAGGAATGGAGTGGAATGGAATGGAAAGCTATTTCGAGCAATAGAGAGTATAGGAATGGAATGGAATGCAATGGTTGGAATGGAATGCAATGGTTGGAATGGAATGCAATGGTAGGGAGAGTAATGGATTTAATGGAGAGTAATA
>NW_007253574.1:1753-2875 GCF_000164805.1 Carlito syrichta | reverse complement strand
AATGGATTTGACTGGAATGTAAAGGAATGTATTGTATCGGAATTTTAATGAATGGAGGGGAATGCAATTTAATGGAATGAAATGAACTGTAATGGAGAGAAATCTCATGGAATGAAATGAAATGCAGAAGAATGGAATGGAAAGGAGATAAATAGATTGGAGTGTAATGGAGACGAATAGATAGGAATGGAGAAGAATGCACAAAACTTTATTTAATGTAACGGATTGGAATGGAATGGAGAGGAATAGAATGGAGAATAATGGAAGGAATTTAATGGAATGGGGAGTAAAAGAAGGGAAAGTAGAGGAAAGGAGAAAAATGAAATAAAACGGAATGGAATTGAATGGAAGGGAGTGGAGAAAAATGGAAAGGAATGGAATGGAATAGAGAGGGAAGGAATGGAATACAATAGAATGGAAAGTAAAGGAATGGAGTGGAATGAAACGGAAAGCTATTTAGAGCAATAGAGAGTATAGGAATGGAATGGAATGCAATGGTTGGAATGGAATGCAATGATAGGGAGAGTAATGGATTTAATGGAGAGTAATAGATTTGAATGTAATGGAATGAAATGCAGAGGAATGAAATTGAGTGAAATGGAATGGAATGGAATGGAAACGATAGTAAAGGGATAGAAGGAATGGAATCAAAAAGTATGGAATGGAATGAAATGGAATGGAAAGAATGATATAGAATGGAATGGAATGGAGATAAATGGAAGGTAATGTAGATAAATGGAATGTAATAGAATGGAATGGAATAGAGAAGAAAGGAATGGAATGGAGAGGAATGAAACAGAAAAGAATGGAATGGAAAGGAGAGGGAAGTTAAGGAATAGAATTGAATGGAATAGAGAAGAACGGAATAGAATGGAGAAAAAAGGAACGGAGTAGAATTGAACGGATAGAGGGGAACGGAAAGTAGTGGAGAGGAATGTAATGGAATGTAATGGAGAGAAATGGAATGGAATGGAGAGGAGTGGAATGGAGTAGAATGGAATGGAATGGAGAGAAATGAAATGGAGAATAATGGAATGGAATGGAGAGAAATGGAGAGGAATGGAATGGACAGGAATGGATTTAAAAAGAGAGGGATGGAAAGGAATAGAATGGAATAGAATG
>NW_007253574.1:375-1062 GCF_000164805.1 Carlito syrichta | reverse complement strand
ATGGTATGGAAAGGAATGGAGAGGAATAAAATAGAATGGAATGGAATGGAATGGGAGGAATGACAAAGAGCGAAATGTAATGGAGAGGAATGGAATGTAATAGAATGAAATTGAATGGAGAAGAATGGTAGGGAATGCAGTGGAATGCAAAGGAATGGAACGGAATGGAGAGAATTGGAATGGAGTGGAATTGAATGGAGACGAATGGAAGGGAAGAGAATCGTATGGGGAGGAATGGAAAGGAAAGAAATGGAACTTTGATGAATGGAATGGAATGGAATGGAATGGAGAAGGATGGAATGGAATGGAAAGGAAATGAAAGGATTGGCGAAAAAAGGAGAAGAATGGGTTGGAGAGGAATGAAGAGGAATGGACACAAATGTTATGCAATGGAATGGAATGCAATGGAGTGGAATGGCGTGAAATGGAATGAGGTTGAATGGAAAGGAATGGAATGGTATGGAAGGGTAGGCATGGCATTGTATGGAATGGAATGGAATTGAGAGGAATGGAATGGAGAATAGTTGCATGAAATGAAAGAAAAGGAGAAGAGAGAAGAAAATGGAATTTAATGGGGAGTAATGGAACAGAATGGAGTGGAATGGAGAGGAATGGAATGTATGGAACGAACACAAAAGGAATGGAATAGAATGAAGAGGGAACGAATGGACTAGAATAGAATGGAAT
>NW_007253574.1:0-355 GCF_000164805.1 Carlito syrichta | reverse complement strand
GGAGTATGCTGACTGTGGGTTTCTCGTAGATGGCTTTTACTATTTTGAGGTATGTTCCTCGTATACCTAGATGTTCAAGGGTTTTTATCAAGAAGTGTTGTTGGATTTTATCAAAGGCTTTTTCTGCATCTAATGAAATGATCATGTGGTTTTTGTTTTGACATCTACTGATGTATTTAATTACATTTATGGTTTTACGAATGTTGGACCAGACTTGCATCCCAGGAATGAAGCCTACTTGGTCATGGTGGATGATTTTTGAGATGTATTGCTGAATCCGGTTTTCTAGTATCTTGTTGAGAATTTTAGCATCTATGTTCATCAAAGATATTGGCCTGTAGTTCTTTCTTTGTTG
>NW_007253573.1:283656-298402 GCF_000164805.1 Carlito syrichta | reverse complement strand
CCAAATGACGTCACTGAAACTGTGGGTACACTGCCTAGGATGAGAAGACATCACCATACCTTTTGTGTGTCACACACACACACACACACACACACACACACACACACACACCCCTACACTCACCATAGATGCTCACCATGCCATTTAAGCCTATGGCTATAGTATTCTATTAGCAAGCACTCCTCTTTCTTCTTTTCTTTTTTCTTCTTTTCTCCTTCACTCCTTTCTTCTTTCCTCTTCTCCCCAAACACTGACCCAGAGCTTACCATGTGAAGGGGTCAAGAGCTCTGCCCAAAGATAACTGCCTCTCAGGAAGACAGGTCATACAAAGAACTCATCCACATAGTAGGGTGTAAAAGTGCCAGGATGGCGAACCAACCAAAAGCTTCGGGGTCAATAAAGAAAATACCCAGTCTCTGACTGGAAAACCAAATTGACTCAGCAGCATAAAGGCATTTAGCCTAGGCATAAAGGAAGGATAGCATTTTGAGAGAGATGGAAACGGAAGAAGTTAAGTGCTTATTATCCTGCACTAGATATAGAGATGGGAAAGAACTATGGGATTTAGAGTCTAGAAGGGACTTATGAGCCACTTTTTCCTCCTTCAAACTGGTCTTCTTTTAAAGTAAACAAGGTCAAGTGAGTAATGAATTTCACTCCTTCCACTAGCTCCCTCCCTTGGCCTTCTTCAATCTCCCCTCAATCCATCTCTCTTCACCCACTCCACTACAGACCTGCTGTCCTTCTTTTCTCAAACACACCAGTGTGTTTCCACCTCTGGGCCTTTGCATGAGATACGTCTCTTCTCTGATGCACTTTTCAGCCAGAAAAATATGACTTTTGTGGATGTCTCCTCACAGTTCAGAACTCAGCCCAATTTTGTCTCATCCAATCCCCCGGTCACCCATGGGAATGGCTAAAGGCATTCCTTTCCAACACACACACGGGTAACATCAGCCTCTTTCATATTATTCAAAATACCTGTCCGTCCCTGGAATTGTGTTTATTTTCTATGAATTGTCCTTATCATCGTACACAAATGTGAACTCCATGACAGCAGGAAGTAGATCAGATTTGATTATCGTTCTAACCTCAGAGAGTGCCACATGGCTGGCTCTCAATAAATATCTATTGTTCATGTTCTATTCCCACTTTGCTTTCCTTTCCCCTTCTGAGTCTCAACATTCATCTCTAAAATAAGAAATGGTGTGGGATAAATTGTACCTTCTCCCCTGCCAAAATCATACGTTAAAGTCCTGACCCCCCAGCACATCAGTATGTGACCTTAATTGGAAAGAAGATCTTTACAGATAAAATTAGTTAACATGAGGTCATACTGGAGAAGGGTGGAGTCCTAAGCCAGTATGACTAGTGTCCTTATAAAAAGGGAAAATTTGGGCACAGAGACAAGCATGCATGTGACAAAACACAGGGAGAAGATGTCCATCTACAAGCCAAGGAGAAAGATCTAGAACAGATCCTTTCCTCACAGCCCACAGAAGGAACCAACCCCGCCAATACCTCAATTTCAAAATTCCAGCCTCCATATCTATTATAAATCTCTGTTGTTTAAGTTACCCTGTGGTTTTTGGTGGTTTGCAACTACAGATTTAGCAAACACATACAAAGAATGTATAAGGTGATTTCAAAGTTGCCCTCCTATGCTTCATGCTTTCTACTCTGCCTGGTCCTATGGTAAGGGCACTTTCCATCACTTTATTGGGGAGATTGTGAAGCAAACAGCCTCAGGTCCCTTCTGGAGTTGGCTTATTCAACATTACTCAGCAACTAGACATATTCACTTCTCTCAGGTGAGATTACATTCCTTGACTGGACAAAGTCCTAATCTCTCCACACTGTTCCTTAAATAATATTTGTTCTACCATTTCCTACAAACAACTTTGCTAGGGGAGTTTACATCATGGCTTTAAAAACGGAAGCTTTCACTTCCTCTCTCAAACCACTATTACACTTTGCCAGGGAGCAGAGAGCCTGGCCCCAGCACCAGGGCACTCACTGCCCCCCAGGGCCTTTCCTGACAATCCCAATGGCCAGCTTGGCTTCTGCCTCAGCCCCATTCTGTCATAATGACTCTTCCAGCCAGCACCTCTCATGTCAGAGTACATAAGCCCTGGTTAAAGCATAACTCAATCCTCATTCCTATTTTCCAAAGTCATTTCCAAAATAGGAAAGACTATCCAGTGCTCAGGAGACTGGTTGAACAACTTGAGGTTTCTGGCAAGCGCAAACATGTGCAGATGTGTTTTTCAAAACAAGAACAGAGCCTTGCAAACCCATTCACATAGGTCTTCTCTCCAAGAAAAAGAGGGAAGCAGTAGTTCTGGCACACATATCTGAGAAAGTGTCATTTTCTATGTGTGTAGACCTGAGGAAAGGGCTTCTTGTGTCAGCTTGGGAAATGTAGAATTGACAAAAAGTATCACCCTTACAGTCAGAAGAAAAAGTTAGACAAATTGTAAATTAATGACACATGAGAACTGAGGTCACAGATTAACCAACTAACCCATCATCTGGGGAGAGAGAGGTTCATTCTGAGAAAAACACGACTTGAGTGTTTGCTTACCTGGGCAGATACCACCAGGTGCCATGTAAACTGGTAAGAAGATTCAGTTAACAATTTTTAATAAATGTATTGCCAACATAAAAATATAGAAAGATGAATTTCTGTTTTGGAAATAACATACAAGAAGTAGGATTGCAATTTAGAATATATGCACTGACCAGTGTGACCTCCAGTATCGCTGGAGCACAAAGGAAAATGTTAGGGCTTTA
Source organism: Carlito syrichta (assembly GCF_000164805.1). NCBI lineage: Eukaryota > Metazoa > Chordata > Mammalia > Primates > Tarsiidae > Carlito > Carlito syrichta. The sequence continues at coordinate 295,609 of NW_007253573.1, read as the reverse complement.
TTGTGAAAATAAGAGGTTATACAAGTTATTTTTTCAGAAAGTTCATTGGCTCTGACAACACCTTATAAGAGCTGGTGAGCTCTTACTGGTAACTGTTGATGGTGGTTAGGTAGGATTTGTGGTCTTGGAGTTAGGGTTAGGTCCTAGCAGTTTGGGATTGGGTTTGTGAGACAGTGTGTCAGGCAAGTATTCTTTTGTAAGCAGATAGCTGTCCTTGTGCTACTAACTGTCTTTTGTGTAACTAATATAGTAAGCGTGCTTTGGAAAAAGTTCTTGTGGTAGTTCCTGTTTTCAGGCAAATTATGAGTGACAGCTTATCCTTCATGGCTTTCTCCAGCTCTGTTCTAAAGGGTAGGTAGTATTTCGAGAGAGGTGAAAATAGAAGAAGGTAAATGTCCATTACACTAGATATAAAAATGCAATAAAGTCATGGGATTTGTGGTCCAGAAGGGATCTTATAGACTACTCTGTCCACTCATTCCTCCCCGCTCCCTTCAGAATGGTCTTCTTTAAAAGTAAATTTGTTTAAGGAAGTACTTAATTCAATCCCATCATTGGTTTCCTGAGTCCTTAATGTGACTCTACTATCTGTCTTTTGGCCTCTATGTCCTGAATTATCTAGCTCTTTGGACACTTCTCTAACCTCTTCTCAACCCAACTCCCCTCATCCACTTCACCACAGTTTTAGGCCAGATGATTCTATTTTAATCTTGCAACTTTTACACAATATAACCAGATGTGGTCTATCCCTGGAGATGGGTCCTTGGAGAGGATGGAGATACAGGACATTCACATCTCTTGCAGGTTTTCCTCCATGAACCCCACAAGGCACTCATAGGGATGATCACTGAGAATATTAAGATAATGTCACTTCTAGTGCTAGATAGGGAAGGGAAACAGCAGCCTTAATCTCCAGAGAAAGAGCAGTGAAGCCTGCTGCTCAAAGGCACCAGTGGAAACCCACTGCAGCTAGGGAAAGGGGACAGCGAAGAAAATCTGTGTACCTGGAGAAGGCCAGGGAAATATGTCAGACACAGATAGCTGGAGGAGGTATAGGTGTACTTATGAAAGCCAGCACCAGCTTCACTGGGCCTGCTTGAAGCTAAGATCTTCCTAGAACATCTAAGGAATCCTTCTTCCCCTACCCTGGTACGATGCTAACAGACATAAAGCAAAAGTGGCAGTGGCACATAGCTGGGAGAGCTCCAACAGATTCTTTCCAGGCAGCAACACAAAGAGAAGATTCAAAACAACTAGTAAGACCCTCAAGCCAAGCAAAGTACAGACAGTAGGGAAAACCTTCTGAAAAATTAGCCCACACCTTAAACCTAAGTTATAATCAGAGAAGTCAGAAGTCTAAAGTCTCTAATGCTTTGAGGATAACCAGAGCAACAACAAATTTCAATGCAGTCAAACTTGTGTCTATATTAACATAAACCCCCACATTACAAGCCTAGAGGAAGGAAAAGCATGCTTAATTCCAAGCATTAAAAAAAAGTGTTGGCCGGTCATGGTGGCTCAACCTGTAATCCCAGTCCTTTGGGAGGCTGAGGCAAGAGGATTGCCTGAGGCTTGGGGTTCAAGATCAGCCTGGGCAGCTTGGTGAGACCTTGTCTCTATAAGATATCACAAAAAAATCAGCCAGGCATGGTGGCGCATCTGTAGTTACAGCTACTTGGAAGGCTGAGGCAGAAGCCTGAGAGACAAGGGTGAGACTCCAACTCATAAATAAATAGATAAATAAATAAATAAATAAATAAATAAATAAATAAATAAAATCCGTTCCCTTAAAAGAAAAGTGTCTATATATTCAGTACCCTGTGAAAGATATTTGACTTTAAACAAAGCAACAATAAAAATAGGAGGCATATGAAAAGTCAAGAAGAGCTCACTGTTTAGTTGCAGTAGACAAAGCAAGCATCAGAATCAGATATAATGCAGATGTTGAAACTGACAGGGAATGTAAAATGACTGTGAGTAATACTTTAAAGGTTTTAATACAAAAGGCTCAACATGCAAGAATGGGTAGGTAATTTTCGCAGAGAAAGAAAAATTCTAAGAAAGAATAAAAAAGAAACATGAAAAATTGAAAACACAGAAACACAGATGAAGACTATCTCGACATGTTCATCAGTAGATATAACACAGCTGAGGAAAAAAATCAGTGAATCTGCAGATGAATCAACAGAAGTTGGCTAATGGAAATATAAAGAGATATATAAAATAATTTTTAAAAAAAGTACACCCAAGAGCTATGGACTATATAAAATATTCTAAGTCACATGTAGCCAGAATTTTGGAGAAAAAGACAATGAGGTAGAAGAAGTGTTTGAAGAAATAGCATCTTAGAATTTTCCCAAATTAATGACAGACACCAAATCACAGACCCAAAAAACTCATAAAACACTAAGCAGGATAAACACTAAGCCAACACAAAAGAAACAGACAAAACATATCTGGAAATATATTTAAATCTCTGAAAACTAAAAGTATAAAGAAAATTCTTGAAGGCAGTCAGGAAAAAAAATGGCACATTACGTAAAGAAAAACAAGAGTAAGAATTACAACAGACTTCTTGTCAGGCACAATAACAATGGAATGATATATTTAAAATGCTGAAAGAAAAAAACCATCAGCCCAGATTTTTATAGCCAGTGAAAATATCCTCCAAAAATGAAGAAATATTAAGGACTTTCTCAAGCAAACAAAATCTGACATAATTTGTCCTAGCAGACTTCCTCCATAAGAACCTTAAAGAGACTTCTTCAGGAAGAAGAAAGGTGAAATTGATTAGAAAATTAAATCCACACAAAGAAATGAAGAGTGGTGTAAATGGAATAAGTGAAAATAAAATAAATTTCTTTCTTAATTTATTGCTTTAAAAGATAACCAAATATTTAAAACAATAATGGTAGCAATGGATTGTATATTCATAAATTATATGAAAGTAAAATAAATGACCACAATGGCACAAAAGATAGGAGGAACAATTGGGAAGGTTCTTACACTAGATGTGAAGTGGTGGTGTTACTTGAAGGTAAATTCAGATTATTTTAAGAATGCATATTTTAAACTCTAGGGCAGTTGCTAAATATATACATACACATACATATTTATATGTATTATATATGCAATATATAATATGATATTATATATTATATAATATATTATGTATGACATGTGTATGCATATATATAAAACAAGTCAATAGAAGAAATAAAATATATTAGGTGAAGATTTCTCTTAATTCTGTCTAAGCAGGCATGGTGAGGACAGAAGCTGCAAGAAGGGAGCAAAACCACTAAGTTAAATTCAAATGTGTCGCTTGAGACTAGTGTTCACAACTGCCCTACTTTTCCTTGGCTTATGCAAAACCCAGTTCTTGCTATTGTTACTAGAGAACTGTACAGTCAAAGAATGGATTCTCTGAATAATTTCCTTTATCTTTCAATTCTATGACTAGTCCTTCAAATCAATATTGGTCAAGTGGTTTCATCAAAAATGTCAGATATATTTGACAAAACTTTATTGACCAAAGTGAAACCTACATGATATATGATATTTATTAATGACAAATCATAATACATGGATTTTATATTTTAATTCATCTAGACATTAAAAAATACCAAGCAGAGAAAACAGACATGTACAAAGTTATTCCCACTAATGAAACATTCACTTATCTAAATTCATTGATTATTCATAACAATTAAAAGAAGAGAGAGAGGGGGAGGAAGAAAAGAAAGTGATTTTTCCATCAGGGTTGTCAAATTATTAAAATAGAAACTAGAAGTAGTCTTACCAAGTTTGGAATGGCAATTTCCTTCAGAAAAAAATGGATATCCATTTATCAGGAGACTTTACCAATGGGAAGGACATCTACATATGGCCAAGGCATTGACTCCCTTATAAGAAGAATTTGGAATTCTGGTAACTTTGCAAGCCATGTCCAAATTTAAATAACTTCACCAAAGGAAGGAAATTTCTCATGATAAACCAAACCACAAGCACTAAAATACAACCATGCAACTGCAAATTTTTACATGGAAACCACTTCTCCAGATGGTTGAAGCTCTTGAGTAATACATCATTGCTACAGAGGCTAATGTACTATCTATATGAACTTGAAAATGGTTCTTCTTCAATGAAAGTTAAATTTTCCATTCTTAACATTGGTCATTAATCATTTTTCCCAAAGAATTGTTGGACTTTTTTCATAATAAAATCAAGATCACAAGATAAATGTTTTTAAGTGCTGGCCTTAAAGAAGCAAATTTTTATTTGTATTAAATAAAGCATGCTTTAATATCAAGGAAAGTACAATGAGATACAATAAAGATCAAAGACAAACTGCTACAGTGTCCAAATTGAGTATTGATAACACAGAAAATGTTCCTTGCTGCTGTACAAGTGTCTACGGGCTGCCTGATGGCATGAATTCAGTCCTGACCATAATTGTCTGTGCTGCAGAGCAGAGACTTCCATTCAGTAACTCAGTCCAGCACACTCTCAAGAAGGGTCTTCGCACACATGCCCTGAGCACTCTCTATCTGCCAGGCATTAGGCTAGTTGCTAGACCCCCAACCAGTACAAAGAAACCATTCTTGCTTCAAAGAGATCCAGATTCAGAGATAATGAAAAATGGAATTTCAAGTAAATATTCACAAGTCTCCTGCCCAGTTAATTCTCAAGTGAACTAAAAGAGGTCAATACAGACAAAAGGAAAAATAATCATCTACATAGAGATAAAGTCTAATCTCATTCTACAGTCTCTAAAGACTAACCCTCAGATATATTCCAGTTGAGATTGAGCTCAGGGACACAGAGTCAACACAAAACAAACCACCTGAAGACACTGTTGTGGGGCTGGGAGGAAGTCATCCTGAGTGTCTCTGTGCCTACACAAAATGGGAAAGTCTAGAGGCTGGAGCTCACTTGGCAGAGAGTAAATCTCCCACTGTAGCTTCTCCCATTCGATGCTGATCAGCACAGGTAGAAGGACTAAAACAGAAATTTTCCACTCAATAAGGTTTTTATCATCTGTGACCAGGTTTCACAGATGGGCTGAGGTCAGGAGACATATGACTTGATAGCAATAAGTTACAGGTAACTCTAAAGAGGAAAAAATACACTGAAGTCAAATCGTAGAAAGTTCCAGAGTCATAGGCAGTTTTCTTATCTTACTTCTCACCAAAGTTTCAAATATTATAACATCGTGGTGTATCTAATTTCATCATTTTAAATTATAAAATAAAGTTAAAAACCAACATCATTGTTTCCAAATTACTGGTAATGGCCTTTGAGATAGAAGAACACAGACCACAGTTCAAAAGAGAAAAAAAATTAAGACCAAGAAAACCTTAAAACAGAAACACCAGCGTTGTGTCTTACAGTGCATATCTTATGCAATAGATATAAATGCTTAAACCTAACCTATAGAAGAAAGGCTATCAGTTAGTACCAAAAGAAAATAACTCAAAACCAGATCACTTGCATTCTAAAAAATATGCAGTTAAAATAAAGGCCTTATAAAGGTTGAAAGCAAAATGAAGAACAAAAATATTCCAGTTCAATGTATATAGAAATCTGAGTATTAGTATCATACACAGTTGTATTTAGGATTTAATAAAAAGAACTATGTCATAACAATATTGAAATATGTTTAATGTAAAAATATTGTATTCAATGTAATTATCCAATATAAAAATATACAGTATTTCATAATATGCTGCTCAATTAATTTAAAGATTTAACTGTCTAAAAGCTTTATTTACTATACAGCATTAATAAGTAAAGAAAAAGCTAGAATAAATAAAAGGAAAAATTTGACAAAACATAAAATCACTGGAAGACTTTAATAATTCTCTCTTACTCAATCCTGTATGGCAAGAAATTAAGGAAGAGTAAAATCCAGAGAATCTAAACAATATCAATAATTACATTGGTCATATATACTATATACACATATATTTATATAAAAGGATGTGTTTCTTTGCATATGAATATGTCTCCCAAAAAACTTCACATTCAAAAGAAAAGAGAAAAGTAACCCCCCAAAATACTTATTTAATACCAGTAGGGTAAAATTAGCAATACGTAGCAAAAGTTTAGTCATTGTAATAATAATAAGGAAAAATTTTGAAATTTTAACAGCTCTTCCCTAAACAATACTTAGGTCAAAAGAAAACTTAAAACCACTAATGGAATTTTCTTAAAAACAGCACTCCTCGTCAAAATTTTTAGGATGCTATTAAAGCTGTACTCATAGAAAAATAGTCATTAATATTTTTAGTCACAAACATTAAACAGTAAAAACAAGTGAATAAAGAATTTTACTCAATATTATTTAAATTAAGTCACTAAAATAATATTTAAAATAGCATCAGAAGTGAATTCAGAAGTGAAAACAGAAAACTAGCACATAACTGATCATGATACAAAAGGTGTGTGTCTTTTGGCAGAGAGGAGAATGGAATGAAACAGAGTTAAATAAAACATTAATTAGCCCAGTCAGAAATAATACAACAAACTAGTAAAAGAAAAATAAAGAGAAAGAGAGAAATAAAAGAGGAAGAGAGGGAGAAAGGGAAGGAGGAAACAGAGTAAAAGAAAACACAAACATTAAAACTTAGATACAAAAGAAGACAAATTTGTACAAACATATTAATTACTCTGAAAATCAGAATGAAGGCTACAAATATGCAAATGATCAAAAGAGTCTCAAGAAGAGATAAGAATGCCTAAGGAGTAAATCCAAATTTTCAAAGAACTACACCCAAGAAAGCATCTGCTTCAACTTTTCTGGATGAGCTTTTTCAAATGCTGAATTATCTTTTTACTGGTCCAGAGCATGGATATGAAGATGAGCAATGGAAGGGAGTCTCTTGATTATATTTAGGAACTCTAATACTATTCTGACATCAAAACCTAAAAGGAAAGCACAGAAAATGAAAACTACAAGTAACTCTCACAAATGCTAATGCATCAATCCTAAATTAAATGTTAGTGGAAATAAGAATAAACAAATGAAAATTGGGAAATACACCAACGTCAGTCAATTTTGTGAGCATCTTGCTTGGTCATTGAACCAAACTATGTTTCTGAGACTGACTCTATATAGTAAAGCAGGAAGGAGCACACAGGAAGGGGCAGAGTGTTTGGGGACTTGAACACTAACGTGTGGACAAGCTTGGTACGTTTGTATAGCACATCTTGGGAGTTGGGGTGAGATGGCAGACAATCTAGGTAGAGGCCCAGAGCAAGTCTGGGTCTGAGAAAGTGCAAACTCTTCTATGGATTATTTTGTACCTTGATCATCTGCGATTCTTCTAAAAAGTAGTGTTGAGAGCTGCTGCCTGGCCTCATAGACAAAGTGGAGAATGAGGACAGAGTTCATACTGAGCAGAAAGGGTGCAGCGAAAGTGTGGGTAACTATAAAGTCTTCTGAGAGGGAGAGCTCTCCTTGGAGCAACCAAGAGATACCTGACCCACCAGGAGCCAGGTGGAGCACACAAAAGACAAGATTTATCCTTGCTGATAGGGAGGCACTATGAAAAAAAAAAGCACAAGAAGTGAAAAAACTGAAGTAGCATCAAAGGACAAAGAGAACTGTGCCACGATTCACAATTTACCAAGCTGCTTTCCAGCTTTTAACCTGTTTTTTTAACCAAAGTTCAAATAATGACCATTCTCCAAGAGCATGATGCCTCAGACAAGCAGGGGAGTTAGGGAGTCTACACCTGCCCACTCCCCTCCTAGACTCCCCTATTGTGACTAATCATTAAATAAACCATATGCCAGACTCCAGCCACTGACCCAAACCAACCCTGTCCTCCTTGTTGATGCTTTCCAATCTGACAAGATTTCTTAGGGTCCTATTGGTCTAAGCCATCCTAGACGCACACAGTTCAGGAACGCCCGGGTACTGTCTGACCCCGTGAAAGCTATGTTGCACATTTAACTCCATGGACTCTGCACCCTCCTCAAGGTTCTATAGAAAGTGGTTTGTGTGAATGATGTGGTAAACCTAGAAGGTTATAAGGCAGAGCATGATTGATTCCCTGGGGCTTTACTGTAATAACTTTAATCTTCTGGAACTCATCTGGTATGAATTTAGGAACTGTGCAGCATTTTGCTGAAATTCCCCATTAATGCAGCAGCTCTTGCTGTTCTGCTGGCCTTGGTGGGTTGTGGAGTTTGCCATGTTTATGATTTGGCCCCAGGCTCCTTATTAATGGGCCTTGAAAAGAGGGTGTAGAATATGTGAGCCCTTCAGTCGTACTTTCCTCACTAAGGAAACAAACAGAAATATCTACCTTGAAGTGAGCCTGGGCTCTGCCTTCCTTGAAAGAAAAGTCAATAAACTTGAGCTTACCAGGACTCATTAGGGATGGAGAAGTGTCTGACACCTGTATTGTCTCTGTGTTTACAGGTTGGGAAAGACAGCAAGATTTCTGAGGTCTTTGTAACAAGAAACTCAGGTCTTTCCTCTACTAGACTCACCAGGATAGATTTTTTTTTTTAAGTTATGAGGTTTGAGGATCAACTTCTCCTGTTTTCACAGTTCTGGCCAGACACAACCTTCCTGGATATCCTGGGCTAGATTCCATCTCCAGCCCCTATGGACTTTGCACAGCTCACCAAACCTCTCTTCTCCCTCAGACCTTGGTCCATTTAATTAGTTCTTCATGGTGTGATCTCCAAGATCCTTTTTTTTTTTTTTTTGCATCCCTGGGCACTGGAGCACCAAGACTGGGAAAGCAGAGGCTCCAGGAGGCACAAGGTCTATTCACTCTCTGAGCTTCAGGCTCAGAGCCTTGTTTGCAAAACTATCTGCCTGCAGATGAAAATAGGAACTGCATTCGGCGAGTGGGATAAGGAGCCAACATTTTGCCTTATTCTCTCATGCTAGAGAGGCTTTAAAAATAAATGTAAAGCAAGCAAACAGGCTTGTCCTTATCACCTTTGTAGCCCAACGTAGTGACCAGTTGAGATAGCAAGAATCTTGACACCTCAGTGTGCCACATGCACAACACTTCACAGTTTACAAGACACCTTCACAAACATTTAATCCTTGCATCAAGAGGCTTCCCTCAGCCCTGTTTGCAAGTGAGGATGCTGGTCCTCAGGTTCAGTGTTGCTAAGTGACTTTCCTTAGAACACAGCAGGAGGAGCAGTTCCACAGAGGCAGGCAGTGTGGCTATACAGGCTCCAACCAGACACCCACACTCATCTTGGCTACTCACCTGCTATAAGGTTAAGCAAGTTATTAATGTCTTCTTTCTCAGCTTAACAAATGGTGACAAAATTGCCTGCTTCTTAGAGTTGGTGTGCCAATTAAAGTAGTTAGCATATATCTATTTCCCAGGAGGGAGCAGACACATGGTAGATGATTTATCAACATAAATCCAATGCCCATTTCTTCCCACCAATGTGTTCACATGCTGAAGGTATCACACAGATGCTAAAAGACAATGTGAGGAAGAGAATGTTCAGTCAAGGAATTGGTGGCATTTCTTTGTACATGTCTGCAGCACTTGGACCAGGCTGCTGGGTTAGCTGCCAGCCTTTGTCATCTGGTACTGTCTGTTGTGAGCTCAGGATTGAGAGGCCCCTGTAGATCTGGAATTCTAGGACCCATATAGTAGCCATGTGAGTCCTCCAAAGCCACTCTTCACCCAAGCTGGGCCTTGCTTGGTTGACGACCCAGAAGAAGGGCATCATTACTTCTGCCCAGATGGCCCAAGTATTCTACTAAGTTTTTTGATTGTTTGGTCTTTTTTTAAAGCCAGCAGTAAATATAGGAGAACACTGCTTTTCCTAGAACCACACTTGGGTCACTGGTCAACTGTGAGAGCCTAGGTCAGATTCTAAACCTTGCTAGACCTCAGTTTCTGTTCTGGCCAGTTTGCAGCTCTGGACCTCTTCTACATCCATCCCAGAAGCTAGGTGGGGAGGGAAGGGAAGGAAGAAACTAAATACAAGGACCCTCCACTAGAAGGGCAGTGGCCACATGACCCAGATCTGTTGCATTCCTGGTTGGGTCCAGTAGACAGTCCCTCCTTGGATGCTAAGGCTGGTCTGCCAGGGCTCTCCTCCACCACTTCAACTATACAAAAGGGGACAGAGAGGGAGATCTAGTCTTCCCTGAGGCTAGTTCATTCTCCCTTCCCTTCCCTGCCCTTCCCTTGCCCATGCCCTTCCCTTCCCCTTCCCCTTGGCCTTCCCTTCCCTTCTCTTCCTTTCCCTTCCCTTCCCCTTCCTCTTCCCCTTCATGCCCCTTCCCTTTCCCCTTCCCCTTCCCCTTCCCCTATCCCTTCTTTCTCCTCTGTTTATGAGAACTAGTAAATTCCTTTGCCTTGGCCTGAGTTAATTCAGTTAGGTTTTAGTCACTTGTGACTATAAAACTGTTTGACTAATGCAAAAGCCCTTGCAAAAGGTTTGTACAAACTCTGCTCCAACAAGCTTGTGGAATTTTTATATTCCTGCTATTTCCATGATAAAGCATTCTTAGGATTACATTTCATCTTAAACCCAACCCATGGGCACCCTGAGACTTCACAGAGGGCCTGTCCACCCAGCTTGTCAGAGCTGACAGCCCACACGTGGAGTCTCCTATTTGCAAGAATTCCTCAAAGTCCATGTCCTGTACCTTCCTTGGTCAAGATCCTCTTCTAACACAGACCCTTCTAAGGCATGGTTTGGCAAGACAGGGGGTAGACTGTAGAAGATGCTTTGATGTCCCACCAAGCTCGCCTTCAGGCCAGAAGGTTTCTCCCAGGTGCTGGAAGTGGCCCTGACTGAGAGCCTCCTGGCAGCCCTTGCTGAAAGTGTCCCTGGCTGAAAGCCTCCTGAAAGGATAGGAAACGGACCTCCACTGGAGGAAGCAACCTTGCCTGCAGTCATGCCTCTCGCCAGAATAGCAGCATCAAGCAACCCATCAGGGCAGGTGCATGAGAACTCACTCCCTCAGGTGCAGGGCTTTCCTGGGGTGGATTGGGTCCCTTGTAAGGCAACATCTCAGCCTGATGTCCCTTCTGTCTGATCCTACTTCCCTCCCTCTCTCTCCACAGATGACCCTAGGAGCACTCCCAAATAAACTTGCTGCATTTTTAAAAAATACACAGATTCATAAAGACATAGTCTCTGACCACAGCTGCCCTGTGCTCTAACTTTCCGGGGGCTCACTCTTGCCTCACCAGCTCAGCACTATCTTAGCTGTGGTCTACCAAGGCCACCTGCGGGCGTTCAGCTCATCCTGGGCATGTCTTGCCTGGCTCTCTCAGTAGACTCAGATGGCTGAGAGGATGTCTGAAAAGAAAAGCAAGGTGACATTACGTTGTAGGTGGGGTGGACAGGACAGCTGCTGGAAGTATTCTGGTTCATGACAAGGCCTTGCTACATGAGTCTGAGATAGCTGAAAGAGGAGCTGTAGGCTGATGGAAGCTCTGCAGGGCATGTCATCCTGACTTAAAGTGTGGCATGGGTGAGAAAGAGGGGCTATCTCTACACTGTACACAGAGAAAAGCTTGGCTCCTGCCCCGGCAGCGAGAGAGCCAGCACTTGAGAGGCATGGGCATAGCCAGGTCTAGACAGCAACTTTGGCGTACCCATCAGTAACCCATGTCCTCAAATGGCAGTGCAGGCTGGACATGAAAGAATGGCTGAAGCCAGATACCCTGGACACTCCTCAGGCACCTCCTGGAGCAGTGGCACAGGGAATCAGATCTTCAGTGAAATGGAAGATAATTACTATTTCCTGCAGATACAAATCCATTTGTGCCCACAGGTTAGGGGCATGAGATACCAAAGCCTGAAGAACAACTCCATGCCCCTCAGGCACCTGCTACTCCACCAAACCACATTCCTTGCTGCGTCCAGCACAACCCCCATGACCTCATCCTCATTCCTTTGCTCCCCAAATTTTCCCTCTTCACCCACCACATCTCTACTT